>NW_006400037.1:2702238-2707078 GCF_000299155.1 Elephantulus edwardii
TATTCCTTTTAACTTTCTGACTCCAGCTCCTTGCACATTCGTCAGTTGGCAGGTATGATGTGGTAAGTTCCTTCATTTGATACTATGTAATCACATCTGTCTGCTTTGAGGAGCCAATTGGTGTAGTGGCCTGCATTTTATATATAGACCACTGGCAAAACTCTCTTGCATTTTGCTTAACTGGGATCTTGCATCTATCTATCTTACCACAATCTAATCTCTGGCCCTTTGTACTTGAGCCAGCAAAAGACCCAGAAGCCTGCCATATTGTCTTCTGATCTTGGGTTCATTAGGATGATAATCTAGTCTCCTGCTTTCTGACCTGCTGATATTACGTTTATCAGCCCCAGTAGCTACATGAGTAGGGAGAAACCTCTATCCTGATATCTAATCCACTGGGACTTGGCAGCATCTACAAGCTCATAAACCATTTCCTTAAAATAAACCAGTATGTATCTTTCATTGGTTTTGCTTTTCTAAAGAACCCAGTCCAAGGCAGCTGAGGATATACTTAAGCACAAATTATAGTTACTTGTACAGCAGAGCTTCTTGAGTGTGCTAAGGAAAACACCCAAAACTACCAAATTATTCAATCAGACAAAATAAAAGCAATCACAACTGTAATTAGAGGGGTTATAGAGTCTGCTCAGATTCCTACAATCACCATATAACTTATTAAGAATGAACTGGGACAATTTTACTTCAAACTTGGACTTGTTTTACAAGCTCTGATGCCATCAGTGTGGCTTGTATTTGGGCAAAGGTGCTGCCACATGACTTTTATGGAGTGGGCACTGCAGACATAAAAAGGCCTCCTTTTGACACAACTCTTGGAATAATTTTAATCCAAGATAGTGCAGGTGGAGATAAAAGAGAAAGATTAGGAATGGGCACTAAAGGGCACACAATGATGAGGTAACATGTGTTCTCATAGCACTATTAATGAGAGAATATAAGTACAAACATAATTCTACTAGAAAAGAGAGAACATAAATGTCATGGAAAAAATGTGAAATATTGCTGTTGGTCTACTAAGGAAAAATATTTATAACATGGAAAAGCCTTTATGAATGTCAAACCCACATACAGCTAGTGGTGGTTGTTGGAATCAACCCATGGCTGATCCTCCAGAGAGTTTTCAGAGGCAGTAAATCACATGGGATGAGATTGCTCATACTTTGACCATGGCAGCTGATGTATATGAACTGCATGCCTTTGGGTTTTTAGTGCAGTTTCTAGGCACTAGGCCACCAAGGCTACTGGTGGTGTTGATGGTGGTACTTATTATTAATAGAGTAGAGAAGAGAAGGAGAAGTGTTTTTGAGCAAGTGGCATTTGGGCTGGGCCTTGAAGTTGGTTACACTTTTGGTAGGAAATGTCTGTGGGAGACAATATTTCTAGCAAACGAATGCTCAGATGCTAAGATAAAAGCACAAGTGGGAATATTTTCTGTGGAGCAATATATTTTTTGAAAAATATTTGGAATAATCTTATTCTAAATTGGTAAGATCTGGGGAAGTTTTCAAGTCATGTAAGTAATAACTTTCTTTTATCTAGAATTATCCAAGTATGAGCTTGTCTTGAGGCAGTGAGTTCTCTCTATTGTTGTTGTTAAGTACTGTCAAGTTAGATATGACAGTGACCCTATGAATGACAGGTCTGAACACTAGCCTGTCCTGTGCCATCCTTCTCATCTGACACACTAGAACCCATTGCTGCAGTCACTGTGTCACTCCACCTCATCAGGAGTCTTCCTTTTCTTTGCTTATCCTCCATCTTTCCAAGCCTGGTGTCCATTTCCAAGGAATAGCCTTGCCTAGTTACATGTCCAAAGCACGAAAGATAAAGCTTTACCATCTTTGTCTTCAATGACACTCTGGCTGAACAGAAGATATATTGGTTTGTTCTTTGGGCAGTCCACGGAATATTCAATACTCTTCCTCAGCACAACACAAAGACATCAATTCTTCTGTTATTTTTATTCATTTCCAACTCCTGATTTGTAGCAGGTGTATGAGAAGACATGACCTGAGCCTAGTGTATCTTAGTTTTCAAACTGATATAATTGATTTTCAGTGTTTTAGAGAAGTTCCTGACAGCAGACTTGCCAAATGCAACATGTTTCCTGATTTCCTGATTGCTTGTAGCAAGGATATTGATTGTTGATCCAAGCAAGATAGACAGCTTCAATCTTTTCTCTATCTATCATAATGTTTATTGTTTACATATAATCCATACCAAAGTCTGATGTCAGATGGATTGTGGCTGAAAGCAGAGAATATCAGAAGAATGTCTATTTGTATTTTATTAACTATGCAAACTCTTTGATTTTGTGGATAGTAATAAATTATGGCTAACACTGAGAAGAATGGGAATCCAGGACACTTAAGTGTGCTCGTGAGAAGACCACCCCTTGATCAAGAAGCTGTTGTCTGAGTGGAACAAGGGAACACTGTATGGTTTAAAATTAAAAAGGTTATTCATCAGTGTTGTATACTTTTTTCATATCTATTTAGTCTATATGCTGGGTAACTAATTAACAAACTGAACTCTATGCAGAGGAATATGGCATCAGTATTGGAGCTTCCTCCACTCATCAACAACTTGCATTATGGAGATGACAACATAATCTTGCTTGTTGAAAAACGAAAAAAGATATGAAATGATTGTTGCAGAAGATCAAGAATTATACTTTTCAGTATGGATTACATCTCAGCTACCCTTTATTACAGGAATCTAAATGGCAGATGGGTGATTGTTCCTTAGAAGGTACAATCTTGGTAGATGACCTGATGATGATTTGAAATTTCAAGATGTTGGATTAGTTGTTTCCTAATAATTTAGTTGGAGAAACCCCAATGATATGTCAGGAAAAAGCAGTTTGATAAAACTGGCAATATAACAGTCATCCATTTCCATGACACCATGATATATTGGTCAAAGAAAAGACTCTTTCATGCCTAGAGGAAGTGAAGAAAGGAAGGCACACTTTTTCTGAAGAACTCTTATTTTATTTTATTTTATTGTTTTTGTGTACGTGTACCGTCAAATCAGATCTGACTGGTACAGAAGGAGATTGTCCCTCCTTCCCCGGCAGAGCATCTGGTGGATTCGAACTGTGCGCCTCAGGGATTGTAGTTGCAGCTCCTTGCCACTAGGCCACCAGAGCTCCCCTGAATAACTCTTTAATTTCCACATTAAAAAGATATCCAGCTAGTGTGCAGCGGTCATGCTCCAAGGAGAAAAAAAACACCACAAAACAGAACAAAATAAACAAACAAAGGAACAAACCCCAGAATGAATATCAGGCTACCAGGCTCTTACTGCTTGCTTAGTAACTTCATTCACCTAAGTGTGTGTTTATATTTCTCTTGTATCACTTAATGGCAACTTAACTTGCCTTAAATCTCTTCTCTGCCTTAAAGACACTCTTCGAAAGATAAATTAGAACATCACTTTTGGGTGCTTGTGAAGAAAAAGGGTACTTCAACTTCCCTAGGGCAAGGTCCCTCCATTTGGAAATCTTTGCCTCTGTGGCTGTGGGGCCATTCCAGGGGCCAAACAGTCAAACAGAGTTTGGGACCCAGAGCTACAAACAGGGGAAATACTTTCTCAGCTTCCTGTGAGGGAGGGGGGACTGACTTGAGACCTCCCTGCACGTAAACTGCTTAAATTGGCACCCCTGATCTTGTGTCATTCCAGAGATAAAGGAAGACACTAAGCTTCAGGAGAGAAGGTACATCAGGTGAGACACCCCTCCTCAGAGACAACATTTTGGAGTGCTTGTGGGGAGAGAGGGTAGTGAAAATTCCCTGAGGTAATGTCCCTCCATTTGGGGATCCTTGTGGGACCATTCCAGGGGCCAAAGAGAACATGAGAGTTTGAGTCACAGAACTACAAGAAGGGAAAAGACTTTTTCATCTCAACTGTTATGCTGAGCTGCAAGAAAGAGAAATGACATGAAACCCCTCTAGACAGTAACTGGTCCAGAGGAGTACCTGATCTCCCATCACTCAGCCACTCCAAAGATGAAAGAAGACAATAGATTTTGGGAGAGGAAGCTACAATTGAAGGCAAAATTCCTCCAGGGCTGCAGTGAAGAATGAAGAGAATCTCAAGGACTTTAGGAAAGGCAAATATTTCCAAAAAGGACTTTTAGTATAGTGAGTAGCTCACCTCATAGATTGAACATTTTAAGCTGGCAACTAATCAATAACTCAATAAACATAAGAGCTACTGACAACTTATCTGGAGACAATAGAAATGACCTAACACTTGTCAAGAAAAAAAATTCACATAACATTGGGAAAGCAAAAGGCAGCTTCAAACACTGTGGAAAAACAAATTAAGCCTTCTCAAAAAAAAAAAAAGCAGAGAATATTGCAGAGAATATCCCAGAGTCAAGAAGGCAGATAATATATATTGATATGGAGACATTAAAACAGCTATGAAAGAAAGTACAAATGACGGAAGAAACAATGGAAGTCACAAATAAAGGGAATATTCTAGAGGTAGAGAACCAGAAGAAATATACTGATGAAGATTTAACTAAACAGCTACGGAGAAGAGGCAAATTAGGGAACAAACAATGGAAGCCATTAAGAAAGCAAACACTCCAGAGACACAGAGCAGAAGAGATACATTGATGAGAAAGAACTTGCACAACTCTGGAAGAAAATGCAAGAGATAGAAGAAAGAATTGAAAGTATAGATAAACAAGTACGTTGTTGTTGTTGTTATGTGTCGTCGAGTTGTTTGCGACTCAACCCTATGTACAACAGCCCTAAACCATGCTCTAACCTGTGCCAATCTCATTGCCTCTGACACACCCATCCCGATT
>NW_006400037.1:2708858-2714033 GCF_000299155.1 Elephantulus edwardii
ACATCCTCCCACAACTCATCTGGTCTTCGCTCATTAGTGTTCAAGGCCTCAAACCTGTTCCTGAGATGATTCTGAAATTCAGGTGGTATGAAATTAAAGTAATATTTTGGCTCCTGTGGATTCGGTTTAATTTTCCTCAGCTTCAGCTTTAACTTAAACAAGTATAAGAAATTAAAAACTCATCACAAAATAGAGGACACAGCAAACACAGTACTGGAAATAACAGAAATTCCTGGAAATGCAATCCAGAATAATAAGATTGAAATGGAAACAGCGTCCAAAATTCTGGAGGGACAAAAAAGTAGAACAGAAGAGATAGAGCAGAGAGTCAGTGAGCTGAAAGACAAGAACCTCAACAGAAACATACTAGAAGATTAGAGATGAGAGAAAAAGAAAATGAAAAACAACAACAACAACAAAAAAAACCAGAGAAATTTGAGATGACATCAAAAGGAACAACATACATATGATTGGAATTTCAGAATACAAGAGGGACAGGGAAATCACCATGAAAATTGTGGAAAATGTACTAGAAGAAAATTTCCCAGATATTATGAAGAATGTGGAAATTCAGGTTCAAGAAGCTCAGCAAACACCAGGTATAAAATGAAAAACATCAAGACATACAATTGTCAAATTCTCCAAAATAAAAGATAAAGATAGAATTCTAAAAACAGCACAAGAATAATAGTTACCCACAAAGGAAAATGAATTAGATTAAGTTCTGATTTCTCAGCAGAAACTGTGCGAACAAGAAGACAATGGGATGGCATATACATACAGTTGAAAGAAAACAATTGCCAACCAAGGATCATCCCGTGCCCAGCAAACTTTCCATCAACTAAGAAGGAGAAATCACATTCTTTGCACAAAAGAAGGCTTAAGAAATTTGTGCAAATAAGACCAAATCTATAAAAAATTTTAAGGGAAGTCCTTCACACAGAGACACCAATAGAACGTGAATAGACCATGGTAACCAGAATAAAAAAGAGAAGAAACACAGCAAAATGACAACAATAAAACTTGGCCTATAATCACACTTGTCAATAATCACACTTAATGTGAACATACTAAATGCACCAATCAAGAGAAAAGGAGTGTCAGAATGGGTAAAAAACCTAAAGTGATTAAATATGTTGCTTACAAGAAACATATCTAAGAAATGAAGAGAAGATAGAATAAAAAAATCAAAGGCTGGAAAAATTATACCAAACAAATGACAAAATAAAAAAGCAGGAGAGGCAATACTAACTTTCGAGAAAATAAACTTCAGAGTGAAAGGTGCTATAAAAGACAAGGAAGGGCACTATATAATGATTTTAGACCCAGTAGATCAAGAAGAATAACATTGGTAGACATCTATGCACCAAACTATAGACTTGCTAAATACATAAAATAATTGTTAACAGAATTGAAGAAATAAAGAGATAGACAGCACCACAATAGTTGTAGGAGATGTTAATTGCCACGCTCACCAAAAAAATAGGTTACTCAAAAGAAATTTAACAAAGATCCTGAAGATCTAAAGGACACATTCAGCCAATTCAACCTTACGATGTATCCAAGAACTGCATTCAACTAAAACTTAGTTTACTTTCTTCTCAAGTGTTCATGGTACATTCTCCAGAATTAGCCACACATTAGGGCACAAAGTCAGCCTTTAAAAAAAAAAACCACATTAAATAATACAAAGTATCTTCTCAGACTGCAAAGTCATAAAACTAGAGATTAACTGCAAGAAGATAAAGC
Source organism: Elephantulus edwardii (assembly GCF_000299155.1). Classification (NCBI taxonomy): domain Eukaryota; kingdom Metazoa; phylum Chordata; class Mammalia; order Macroscelidea; family Macroscelididae; genus Elephantulus; species Elephantulus edwardii. The sequence continues at coordinate 2,710,608 of NW_006400037.1, forward strand.
TTATAAAACAACCATTGTGGAAGCTAAATAACACTCCACTAAAACACAAACATGATTGGGTTATAGAAGAAATAAAGAATACTGGTTTTAAAAGTCCCTAGAAACAAATGAAGATACAATGTATCAAAACTTCTGGGATGCATCTAAGGCAGTCTTCAGAGGTCAGTTGATAGCAAGAGGCAAACAAACAGAACATTAAGAAAGAAGTAAAATTAAGGATCTTACTCAATACCTACATCATATAGCAAAAGAACAACAATCTATCTCCACAGCCTTGAGTAGGAAGGAAATTATATGAACAAGAACTGATATCAGTGAGATAGAAAACAGAAAAACAATTGTAACTATCAACAAAACTAGGAGCTGTTCTTTTTAAAAAGTCAATAAAATTGACAAACCATTCACAAACTTAACAAAAGAAAAAAAAGGAAAAGACACTGACAACGCAATTAATTAATGATAGAGGTGACATCTCAACAAACCCAGAGACATTCTATGAAGCAAGCCTAATAACATTGTAACCCTAGTACCCAAACATGACAAAGATAATATCACAAAAGAAAGCCACAGACCAATGTCTCTTTCAACATAGATGCAAAAATCCTTAACAAAATCTAAGTCAATAGAATCCAAAAGCACATAAAATAAAATGATCCATCATGACCAAGTGGGATGCATAACTGTAATGCAAGGATGGTTCAACATAAAAACAGTCAATGTAATTAATCATATTAACAAAGCAAATAACAAGAATCATATGATCCTAGTAATTGATGCAGAAAAGATATTTGACAAAATCCAGCACCTCTTTTCTTGATTAAGACACTCAGCAAAATTGGAATAGAAGATAATTTCCTTTTTAGTGAAAAATATATATGTAAAACTAACCAAACAAACCACTTAAACTATTTTCCTTGTGAACATGGACCAGACAATTATGCACACTGTCACCCCTTTTATTCATTATTATATTTGGAAGTGTTTGTTAGGGCAATCCACATTAGCAAAGAGTTGGTTAAACTTTCATTATGTGCAGATGATATGATAGTATACTCAGAAAACCCCAAGGACTCAACAAGAAACTATTAGACTTATTAGATCAATTTAGTAGGGTAGTAGGATACAAGGTTAATACCAAAAAAATCAGTGTGGAAAAATTTTTTTTTAAAAAACCCAAAAACCCAACACCCCCAATTCAGGAGAGTTCCTCTATTGTAACATAGAGAATGAAGAGAAGGAAACCAAGAAAACAATAACATTTACAATAGCTAATGATGAGTTGAGATATTTGGAAATGAACATAACTAAAGGCACAAAAGATCCACACAAAGAAAACTCCAGAACACTTCTGTGAAACACAATAAAATACTTAAGTAAATGTCACAATGTGCCCTATTTATGGATAGGAAGACTCAATATTGTGAAAATCACAATCCTACCAAAAGCAATCTACATATTCAACACAATCCCTAAATGAATACTAAATTCATTTTTCAAGATTGAAAGGGAAATTGTCAAGTTTATTTGGAGAGGAAAGAAACCCCAAATAAGCACTCTGCGAAACAAAAATGAAGTGAAAGGCATAGCATTCTCTGACCTCATGACATCCTACACAGCAGTAGTAACCAAAACAGTGTGGTGCCAGTACAAAGACAGGCACATAGACCAATAGAAGAGAATTGAGAACTCAGAAATGGACCTCTCTATCTGTGGCTATCTGATATTCAACAAGGAAATAAAACTTATCAATGGGAAATGACAATCTTTTCAACAAATACACTGGCAAAATGGAATTGCTACCTGTAGAAAGCTAAAACAGGATCCTCATCTCACACCTTAAACAAAAATCTTCTCAAGGTGGATCAGAGACCTGGGAGCAAAGCCTGAAACCATAAGTTCATCAGAGATAAACTGGGATCAAGCTTAGATGGCCACATCTATGGTAAAGAGACTGCCAAATACAGCCAGAAATGCACATTCTGGAGAAGATAAAATTGATAAATGGGATCTTATGAAGATTAAATCCCTGTGTGCATCAAAAAAATTTTCTAACTGAGTGCAAAGAAAACCTATTGACTGGGATAAATCATTTGGCAATACCATTTCAGACAAGGTTCTCATATCAAAAGTTTACAGAATTCTGTAGGGCTCCCACAGGAAAAAGGCTGATAACACAATCACAAAATGGGCAAAAGACAGAAAAATTTTAACAGAGGAAGATAATTTGGATGATCACAGACACACGAAGAGATGCTAAAAATCACTGGCAAAAGAGAGATGTAAATAAAATTCACAAGGAGATATCATCTCACCCCAATAGCTGTGGCAAAATTTAGCTGGGCAGCAAGCCCTGCTTGGAGAGGATGTGGAGAGGTAGGAACTCTCATACACTGTTGGTGGGATTGTAAAATGGTGCAGCCACTCTAAAAGGCAGTTTGGCATTTCTTTGAAAAGTTGAGCATAGAAAGTCCATATGATCCAGCTATTCCACTACTAGGAATTTATCCCAAGGAAAGAAGAACAGAGACACAAACAGAGACTTGTACACCAATGTTCACAGTACACCAATGTTCATAGCAATGTTATTCACCATCATAAGAACATGGAAACAGCCCAAATGTCCAATCACTGCTGAATGGATTGAGAAGTTGTGGTACATCCATATAATGTACTATGAGCACTCAGGAGAAACGATTTCAAAAAATACAATATAAGTTGAGAGACTGGAGACCATTATTCTGAGCGAACTAACTCAGTCTCATAAGGACAACTACTGCATAAGACCATTATTATAAAAATAGAAGGATAACCCAAGAGGGATAGGGGTAGGAACAGAGGGGTGAGGATAGAAAGGTGAAAAATCATAAGGTTACACAATTTGGTGGGTGAAGTGAGAGAGTGAAGGAAATGGGAAGATTGGGTCATGGTGGGCAAGGCCCAATGGTGATGGTTTTATAAAACAGAATGCATGTAAATGATTGTATAAAACAAAATGTGAATGAAGAATAGTGTGAAACACAATGTATACTAACTTTTTAAGCAAACCGGTACAAAATATTTTTTAATTCAATTTTAATGAACGTTTACAAAGTCTTTGGATTTCCATTCATACATTGTTGCACATTTTCCTCCCTACCCTCCTCTCCCTAAAATATTTTTCTAAATGACAATTTAGAAACAGAAAAGACATAACAATCCAATTACTGTTACTATATGGGTCACATTACAACCTTACAGGATCTCATTTTAATTTGGGATAGCAGTAATTGATGATCTTGGTTAGACAGTAACAGATGTAGTCACACCCAAAATTGCAGAAACAATATTAGACATTTGGTAATGGCAACACTTGGCGGTGATTTTTCTTCAGGACAAGAATCAATCCCTTTTCACATGGAGTCTGAAGATTCTTTTTTTTTTTTTTTT
>NW_006400037.1:2719904-2721007 GCF_000299155.1 Elephantulus edwardii
TTCCCCCGGCGTTCCCCGGTCTGGCAGCCTTGCCCTCGCGCTCGGTTTCTCTTTTGAGACTAGGGAGGATTGGCGGCCTAGTGGCAAGAAGCTGTGTGGCAATCCTGAAGGCATGTGATTCAAATCAATCCACCAGCTGCTCCACAGGGAGAAGGATAGGCAATCTCCTCCCATGGGATTAACTGCTTCTGATAGCCTGCTGAAGGTTCAGCTATAAATTGATTCTGACTCGACGGTACACAACAACAACTTCATAAATTTTTAGTACACAACAACAAATTCATAAATTTTTAGTATGGTCCAAGACAATCATGTATTTTGAACTGTTGGTTAAAAATGAGGCTGAAATGATTTGATAAAAGGATCATGCTACTTTATTTCATCTAATTATCAAATTACTACTATGACAATCTCCTTATTGTAGATGAAGAAATGGAAACTCAGATAATGTGGATATTTGGGTCATAAAATTAGAGAACACACAGGAAAGACTCAAATCTAGTTGTGTCTTGCACTGAACTATTGTCTTAATCAGTGTTTTCCACTGATTATGCAATGATGAGAATTTTGGATGCCTTTTTCAGAAAAGAGTACAGATCTTTATGAATGCATTACAAATGTTTCCTAATGATAGAGTAAAAAGTGCGAGATTAGAGGAATCCATAAAACTAGGGTCGCTATGAGTCGCCTGCGACTCCACGGCACTTAACAACAATAACATCAACAGAGAGAGAAAGAGAGAGGGAGATCAGCTGGCCCAGTGAAGAGGAAACGATGTGACCAAGACAAAGGTGGGTGACTTTTAGATTGCGGCTCTCCGGCCAGTCTTTCATTGTTTTTGTTCAGACATTCCTCTATGTCATATAGCCCTGGTGTACAAGTTGCCGTCCCGCGATCACTTGTGGTTGCTGTGAGGCTGAACACTGTGACACGAATGTGTCAAATGCGTTAATGGTTGGCTACCCAGTGCGGACTGAGAGTGGGGTGGAGCTCCCCGATTAAACAAGCGTGGAAGGAGGAGTGACGTCCACTTCCATAATAGCTTGCCTCCGGAAACCCTATGAACCTGGAGAGAGGATGAAAGGCACCGAAGCGTCGAGGAC
>NW_006400037.1:2722312-2727338 GCF_000299155.1 Elephantulus edwardii
TGGGATAATTGGGATGGGAGTGTCAGAGACAGTGCGATTGGCACAGGACAGAGCGGAGTTTAGGGCTGTTGTACATAGGGTCGCTATGAGTCGCAGGCAACTCGACGGCACATAACAACAACAACAACAATTAAAATCCCAAGAATATGTGACATCTTTCAAATAAAAGTATCATGACTTCATAAAACAGCTAGTAGAAAGGACTCCATCTAGCATTTGTTACAAATATGACATTTGACCAAGCAAGTGCTTCATTTAATCTTTAGTTATTTTAAGACCTGGATATGAGTACAGCTATTTTTCAGCCAAGAAAATAGTTTCAGACAAGTAAAATGCCTTAACAAAAGCGACACGCGGAAGCCACAGAGACAGAATTCTAACCAGCTTTTGCCTCATTTCCTTTCTGAAATAAGATTTACTGTCTCCTGAAAAGTGAAAGAAATAAAACTGTTTCCATGTTAATAAAATTTAATAATTAGTTAATCTTCTAACTATCTTTGTTCTCATGTTTCATTCCTTATTTTGGGTGTATAATGAATAACTAACACCAAACCAAGTCCTTTGTCATGGAGTCTATTAAAATTTAAAGTAACCCTTTAAGTTTGAATTTCTGGCAATTACCTGTCCAAGCACAATTTCAGTCATTTAAAAAGCCCCCATAACTTTGTTAAGATTTTACTTGCATGTGATATTGATATTTTATTCTATAGTTTCTACACTCTGTTGAATATCTTTTTTTTTTTTAATGGGAACAAACAAGCACCTTTTTTGACAAGTTTGGCAAGTTGGATTCAGAAGAGGTTGTGGTATGAGCGACATTGTTGCTGATGTCAGGTAGATCTTGACTGAAAGCAGAGAATTTTACAAAGATGTTTACTTGTGCTTTATTGACAATACAAAGACATTTGACTGAACGTATCTTAAGAAATTGTGGATAACATTGAGAAGAATAGGAATCTCAGATCACTTAATCCCACTCATGTGAAACCTACATGTAGACTAAGAAGCAGTACTCCAAATAAAACAAGGGGACACATAGTTTAAAATCAGAAAAGGTGTGTGCCAAAGTTGTAGCCTTTCTCCATACCTAGTCAATCTCTATGCTGAGCAAATTGTTCTTTATGAAGAATGTGGCAACAGGATTAGAGAAAGACTCATTAACAATCTGCTGCTTTGAAGGAATTGGCAAAAAAATAAGGCCCCCAGGAGTAGATGCTATATCGATTGACATATTTCAACTAACAGATGTTGCCCCAGATGTGCTCACCAAGTTGTGCCAAGAAATCTGGAGAACAACCACTTGGCCAACTGACTGGAAGAGATCTATATTTGTTCCCATTCCAAAGAAAGGTGACCCAACAGAGTGTGGAAATTATTGAACAATATCATTGATATCACATGCAAGCAAGATTCTGCTGAAAATTATCCAAAAACGACTGGAACAGCACATCAACAGAGAACTGCCTATGCAGTTGGATTTAGAAGAGGCCATGGAACTAGGGACATTATAGCTAATGTCAAATGGAGCTTGGCTGAAAATAGGGAGTACCAGAGGAATGTCTGTGTTTCATTGCTTATACAAAGGCATTTGATTGTGTGGATCTCAACAAACTGTGGCTGACTCTGAGAAGAATGGGAATCCCAGAACATATTAACAACTTTAGTTTGCTTGGTTCCACAGTCAACAGCAGCCAGGAAATTAAAAGACGAATTGCGATGGGAAAATCTGCTGTTAGGAACCTCTCCAACTCTTGAGACCAGCAGAGGCAGCAGCCAGAGCAGCCACCGCCTGCGCCCTCGCCCGCCTGCCCGCCTGCGCCCTTGCCCGTCCACCCGCCTGTTCTTCAACTACTTGCTGCAGAAGATCAATGATACAGTTTCAATATGGAATGCATTTCAATATAAAGAAAACAAAAATCCTCACCAATAGACGAATAGATGATGGATGGAGAAAAGATTGAAGTTGTCAATGACTATTTTACTTGGATCCACAATCAACAGCTATGGTAACAGGAGTCAAGAAATCAGAAGATGTGTTGCATTGGGAAAATCTGCCATCAAGGACCTCTAAAGGTGCTAAAGACCAATGAGGTCAATTTAAAGACTAAGATGTGCCTGATCCAAGACACATGTGTGTGTAGTGTTCTGGTTTTTGGGTTTGTTTTTTTTTTGCTTTTGTTTTTGTTATTTTGTCAATTGCTTCCTATGCATTGGAAAATTGCACAGTGAATACAGATAACAGAGAAGAATCAATGGCTTTGAATTGTGTTGTAGAAAAGTACTGACTGTCCCATGGAAGAACAAACAAGTATATTTTGGAAGAAATGCAACCAGGGTGCTCCATAAATGCAAGGAATAGTGAAATGTTGTCTCACATACCTTGGGCATGTGGTTAGGAGATCTGGTCCTTGGAAAAGAGACGTTGTGCTGGGAAGGGTGGAGGCTCAGATGAAGACCCTTAACAAGATAGATTAACTTAGTGACTATAACCAGGGGTTCAAGATTATTAGAGGTGGCTAGACTGGTGCAGGATAAGGCAAGGTTTGTATCTGTTGTTTACATGGTCTCTATGAGTCATAGTCAACTTGATGTTACTTAACTACAACACATTATATGACAAGGTAGAACTGCCCTACATGGTTTCTGAGGCTGTAAATATTTATGAAGACAAACTGCCATATTTTTCCTTGGCAGAGCAATTGGTGGGTTCAAGCCATCACTTTTTTGTTAGTGAGTGGTTCAGTATTTGTATGTGGCACTTCTCCATCCTGTGGCTTGTTTAGGGTATTTAAGATTTTGGAGTTGGCTACAGAAAAAAACTACTTTTAAAGGACTATGCTACAGAGAAGTTCTGGATTAGGTTCCTTATAAATATGTTTGGATCCTGATTAAGAGTTTAGGGATGGACCCAGGGAGCCTTGAAGACATACTGGGATGGTTAGCAATCTAAATACGATCACTAACAATTAGAAATTGCTGTTCCTTTGTCCTGCTTTCTTGCCCATTTGGGGAAACCAGGACCTTTCTGCCTCAGTCCATATTCAGTGCTTCCTAGACTCTGATAGTTGAATGCTTTCAAGTTCATGCCAAATCATAGTTGTCATTGTTGTGTGCTGTTGAGTTGGAATCTAACCATAATTGACCCTCTAGTGGGTATTCAGAAAGTGTACGAGAGGAAATTGCCCCTCTTTCTTCTGCAGAGTAGCTGATAGAATGGAACTTCTTGCCTTTGCGTTGTCAGTGCCAGTCCTTTCCACTAAGCCATAAGAACTCCCTTGTTAGATGCCGTCAAGTTAATCACAACTCATAGGGATCCTATGACCAAAAGATCTGAACTTTGCCCTATAGTGCATCATCATAATCATCTTTGTTTACTCGAGCCCTTTGTCAGTCACTGTGTCAATCCATCTTGTTGAAGATCTTCCTCTTTTTAGCCGACTCTCCTTTCCCAGCGTGATGTCTCTTTTCTGAGGACTATCCCTCCTTTTTTTTGGGGGGGGTGTCATAATTTTATTTTTTTAACTGATTTTCATACAATAATTCTTTTACATTGTTATCCTATTGATTTCCACTCTTCCCCTTCTTACATTCCCTTTCCTTTCGCCCCTTGACCCTTTGGACATTTATGCACATGTTATAAGTTAACCTTTTATTTATTTTTTAAAATTTTTCTACTAGTTTTATTTACAAAATTTGAATACATTGTTTTCAAGAACAAATTTTTTCAATTTTCCTCATTCATCCACCCAACAAATTGTACAACCCCATGATTAATTGCCCCATTCTCCTGCACATCCTCATCCTTCTGCTTCCAACCTCTTCCACCCCTCTTGGATCCTTACACTCATTCTACAAAAATGGCTTTATACAACATTTATCTTTGTGGGATCGAGTTAGTTCACTGAGCATAATGCTCTCCAGTCCCTTCCAAGTTAGGTAATAATTTAAAAATCATTGCTCCTGAGTGCTGCATAGTATTCTATTGTATGAATGCACCAAAATTTCTCACTCCATTCATTTGTAGTTGGGCATCTGGGCTTTTTCTATGTTCTTGCAATGGTGACTAATGCTCCTGTAAACATTGGTGTACAAATCTCCATTTGTGCCTCCGTTCTCATTTTCTTAGGGTATAGTCCAAGTAGTAGAATAGCTGGGTCATATGGAATGTTTATGTTCAGCTTTTTTTTCCTTTTTAATATTTTTATTAATTTTAATGAAAGTTTGCAGAATCTTTGGATTTCCATTTATTCATTGTTGCACTTTTCTCCCTGCTCAACCTCCCCCCACCCAGGTCGCTCTTCTCTTTGAAAAATAAAAGAAAAATTCTTTTGTTGCTATACAATCCCTCCCCCAGGTCCACTCCATATGTTTAGCTTTTTGAGGAAGCGCCAAACAGCCTTCCAGAACAGCTGTACCATTTTACAATCCTACAAAAAATGTGTAAGAGTTCCTTTCTCGCCACATCCTCTCTAATACTTATTACTTGCTACAATAGTCGTCTTATGCAGGATTTATCGTTAAGAGACTGAGTTAATTTACTCAGCATAATACTTTCTAGGCTCTCTCATGTTATATAGTTTTTTTATGAAATTGTTACTCTTTAGTGTTGCATAGCATTCCATTGTGTAGTTGCACTAAAATACCTTAATCTATTTACTTGTTGATGGGCATTTGGGCTGTTTCCATATTCTTCCTGAACAAAGCTGCTATGAACGAAGGTGTACATATATACATTTATGTCTCAGTTCTATTTTCCTCAGGATATATTCTTAGCTGTGGAATAACCGAGTTGTATAGAATTTTTATGTTTAGCTTTTTAAGGAAATGTCTAACTGGCTTCCTGAATGGTTGTACCATATTACAATCCCTCCAGCAGTGTATGAGAGTTCCAATCACACTATATCTTATCCAACATTTATTGCTTGCTGACCTATTAAACTTTGCTACGGCCAACACTCTTGGCACCAGTAGCCAGGAAATAAAAAAAATATTGCAATGGGAAAATCTGCTGTTAGGGACCTCTCCA
>NW_006400037.1:2730553-2738498 GCF_000299155.1 Elephantulus edwardii
TATAACCTGCGTTTATGTCTCTTTAAAAAATGTATTTGTTATGAATAAGTCATTGATTGTGCAAAATTCGATCATTCTCTCTCCCGCTCCATTTCTGTCACTGAGTCCATGTTTTCCAACTACTGAATCTTCTTCTTTGTTCCCGACTTTTGCATTCCAGTCACCCATTATTATCAATGCATCTTGATTGCATGTTTGAGACTGAAGAGATATGGAGAAAAGATACAATCTTGGAGCACATCTTTCCTGATTTTAATCCTCCAGTGAGTTTTGTTCTGTTCAGACACAGCTTCTTATTCATGTACAGGTTTCACATGTAATTATGTGTTCTAGAGTTCCTATTCTTCTCAGTATTATGTATTATGATACACACAATCATATGCTTTTGTATAGTCAACAAAACACAAATATCTTTGTAGAATTCTCTGCTTTCTATCAAGGTCTGTCTGACATTACCAGTGAGATCCCTTATAACACAGCCTCTTCTGAATCTAGGTTGAATTTCTTCTTTTTCCTTGTTGATGCACTGTTCTAGTTGGTTTTTTAAAAATAATTTCAGCAAGATTTTAATTGCATGTGATTTTATGTTATTTCTCAAGAATTCTGTTGGATATTTTTTTTCTTGAATGGGAACACATATGGACCCTCTTCCAGACAATTATGCCAAATTTATTGGCATAGACTAGTGCTCATGCCCAGGGCTACATCTGATTATTGAAATACATCAACTGTTATTCCATCAGTATCGGAGACCTTATATTTTGCCAAATTTCTTGGCATAGACTAGTGCTCATGCCCAGGGCTACATCTGATTATTGAAATACATCAACTGTTATTCCATCAGTATCAGAGACCTTATATTTTGCCAATGTCTTCAGTGCCATTTGAACTTCTTCTTTCATTATCATTGGTTTTTTATAATATGCCACTTTCTTAAATGGTTCACTGTTGACCAATTCCTTTTGGTACTGCAACTCTGTGTATTCTTTTTATCTTCTTTTGATTCTCACTGCATCATTAAATATTCACCCATAAGCCTTCATGATTTCAACTTAAGTTTTGTATTTGATTTTAAGTTCTTTCAGCTTGAGAAGTAACAAGCATATACTTTCCTTTTGCTTTTCTAACTCCAACTCTTTGCACAGTTTAGATAAAAAAACCCTCTTTATTTAATCTTCTGGAGTTGCCCTTTGAAATCTTCTGTTCATCTCTTTTGCTTCAGCATTTCCTTTCTTTATTTTGGCCTTTCTGTGTTCTAGTGTAATTTTTAGAGTAATTTCTGAAAACTTAAAATACTGAAAGAGTTACCGTAACTCATAGAGATCCTATGAGTTGAAACAGATTGAAACCTTGCCCAATCCTGTGCCATCGCTGTAGTATTTCCACGCTCAAGTGCATTGCCACAGTCTTGTGTCAATCTGTCTCATTGTCAATATTCCACACTTCTGCAGACCTGTGACTTTTCCAAGCATGCTGCTCTTTTGCCCAAGGACTGATGACTCCTGAAACATGGCCAAAATATATGAGATGAAGTCTTGATATCCTTACTTCCCCAGAGCACCCTGGTTTCACTTCCTCCAATACAGATTTCTTTATTCTTTTGGTGGACCATGGAATATTCAGTACTCTCAATAAACACTTCAAAGTCATCCCTTCTTCTTCAATCTTCCTTATTCATTGTCCAACATTCACATGAATAGGAAACAATTGAAAATATCATGGCTTGTGTCCCACATACATATGACCTTTAAATTACAACATCCCTTGTTCTTTAGCACTTTAAAGAAGTTCTTGTCAGTACATTTACCCTTTGCTATACATCTTTTGATTTCTTGACTGCTATTACCATAAGTGTTGATTATGGATCCAGGTGAAATGAAATTCTTGACAACTTCTATCTTATCCACATTTATCATGATGTTGTCTGTTGTGTCTGTTGATCCAGCTATCAAGTTGTGTGTTTTTTTTTGTTTTATTTTATTATACTTATTTATTTACCAAGTTCGAATACATTATTTTTCATACTGGATCTTTCCCATTTCCTTCACCCCTTCCTCCACACATCAAATTGTGTGACCCAATGGTTAAACCCTGCTTATCCTCACCCCTCTGCTTCCACACTCCCCCCTTGGATTCTCATACTTGTTCTACAATAATGGTCTTATATAATATTTGTCTTTATGGAACTGAGTTAGTTCACTTAGCATAATGCTATCTAATCCCTCCCTAGGTAGTAAGTTACAAACTCATTGATCCTGCGTGCTGTGTAGTATTCCATCGTGTGAATGTACCATACTTTCTCAATCCATTCAATTGTGGTTGGACGTTTGGTCTGTTTCTATGTTCTTGTGATGGTGAATAATGCTGCTATGAACATGGGTATACAGGTGTCCATTTATGCCTCAGTTCTCATTCTCTCAGGGTATGTATATTCCAAGCAGTGAAATAGCTGGGTAATATAAAATTTCTATGTTCGGCTTTTTGAAGATTCACCAAACTGCCTTCCATAGTGGTTATATAATTTTCTAACCCTACCAACAATGTATAACTGTTCCTATCTTACCACATCCTTGCCAACATATATTACTTGCTCTTCTGTTAAACATTGTTGCTGCTACTGGAGTGAGATGGTGTCTCATTGTGGTTTTGATTGGGATCCCTCTTATCACCAGTTATTTTTAAACTAGACTGCTACCTGTAGAAAGATGAAACAGGATACACATCTCACACCATACACAAAAATCAACTCAAGGTGGATCAGAGACCCAAACCATAAATTTCATCAGAGATAGATGGCCTTCTCTATGGTATAAAGAGATGCCAAATACAGCCAGAAGTACACAGTCTGAAGAGGATAAAATTTATGAATGAAACCTTCTAAAGATTAAATCCCTGTGGACATAAAAAACTTTTTCCAACAGTATGAAAAGAAAACCTACTGACTGGGAGCAAACATTTGGCAATACTATCTCAGACAAGGGCCTCATAATGAAAGTTTACAGACTCTTACAGGGGCTTAACAAGAAAAAAACCCTAATAACACAATTACAAACTGGGCAAAAGACATGGAAAGAAATTTCATAGAGGAAGATATTCAGTTGGCCAACAGACACATGAAGAAATGCTCAAAATCACTGGCAATAAGTTGTGTGTTTTTTAAATGTAGACATTCAATCCATTTTGAAAGCTGTAATTTTTGATCTTCTTCAGTAAGTGTTTTAAGTCTTCTTTGCTTGGGGTATATTCCAAGCAACTGTATAGCTGGGTCGTATAGAACTTCTATGTTTAGCTTTTTGTGGAAGTGCCAAACTGCCTTCCAGAGTGGTTGTACTATTGTACAATCCCACCAACAATGTAAAAGAGTTCCTATGTCACCACATCCTCTCCAACATTTATTCCTTAGTGTCCCATTAAACTTGGCCACTGCTACTGGAGTGAGAAGGTATTTCATTGTGGTTTTTAATTTGCACCTCTCTTATTGCCAGTGATTTGGAACATTTCTTCATATGTCTGTTGGCCATTTGAATATCTTCCTCTGTCAAAATTCCTTCCATGTCTTTTGCCCATTTTGTAATTGGGATATCAGACTTTTTCTTGTGGAGGCTCAGGAGTCTTCTATAAACTTCCATTATGAGACTCTTGTCTGAGTCTCAAATGAGAATTGAGGCTCAAACAGAAATTTGTACATCAATGTTCATAGTAGCATTATTCACCATTTTGAGAACATGGAAACAGCCCAGATGTTCAACCACAAACGAACAAATTGAGAAGTTGTGGTACATTCACACAATGGAATACTACACACATGCAGGATCAATAATTTTGTAAATTACTACCTAACTTAGGAGGGACTGGAGAGTATTACCCTGAATGAACTAACTCAGTCCCTCAAGGACAAATACTGTATAAAATAATTATTGTAGAATGAGTATGAGGATCCAAGACAGGGGAGAGGGTGGAAACAGAGGGGTGAAGTTGAGGGGCATGACGTTAATCTTAGAGTTGCACAATTCGATGGATGGGTGGGATGAAGGAAATGGAAAGAATTTTTTGTGAAAACAATGTATCCAAACTTTGTAAATAGATCAGAGTAATAAAAAAAATTGAAAAAGTCTTCTTTGCTTTCATTAAGGAAGGTTATATCATTAAGGAAGGTTATAAAGCAGGCTCTGGTCTTCCTCTATTCCTGATGCCACATTCTTCTTCATCTAACCCAACTCCTCAAATTATTTATTTTCTCAGTGAGTTCCATGCTTAATCTCTATCAAAATTCAACTTGAAAAAATAAATCTATATTGTTTATCTTCTCCCATCAGTCTTACTTCTAGAGGCTCATGCCCGTGAACTTTAAACAATTATTATCTTGAGGATATGTATAATCATATAGTGTTTTGTCCTTTTGAACATAGTGCTGTGATGAGTGAGAGTTGACTTGATGACACCTAACAACATTTGGACTTTAATGAAACCTTACTCTTCTTAAATACCTTTATATATATATCTGACAAAGAAATGAAAATTCTCTCTGAAGCATTGTATTTGGGCACTGCAAACTAAGCAAGTCCAGAGCAAATCTTTAGAACCCCTTGGAGAATTAAAAATTTAGGCTGGAGGGCAAGAAAGTTTGACTTGCTATGAAAGTTTGTTAGGTAACAGAATAGTTTTATAAACGAAGTGTCCAAAGTTACAACTGAATCATCTAACTTGAGAAGTTACACAGTTAGAAAAATGAAGGTTACCTGATGATGTTTTCTTAAGACCTGTTTCTGTGAATCTATGGAAAGTTCTTTCTTTATTGGATTTTCTAATATATGCTCTTCCTCTGAAACTTTGGCTTTCCCCTCTCAGATTCATTTGTAGACTCTACTTACAAAGCTTAAAATTACTTCAGAACTGCCATTTCATATGTTATTAAATTTAGTCCATTTTAAATTCCATCCTGCAAGTTTTTGCTACAACAAAGCAAAGCTGTTCCATTCTGTTGCCTTATGTCTGCTGCTATTTTTCAATTAAGTTCACAGTAGAGTTAATCCAGCTTTGATAAAAAAGTTAATATCCATTGTTAGGTCAACTGTCATGACTTTAGACTGTGAGTATAACTGCAAATTATGGAGCAGTTTCACTTAAATTTATTCTTGGGCTAGCAAGCCAGTCTAAAAACAACCTGTGCTATCAAGATTAAAAAGCAATCTTGTAAGAAATGCTTCTATGGTGAATGGTGCTTTGAGGATGAAGGCTGCAGTTGGTTATGAATATATGGAAAGGAATTGTATGCCAAAAAGCAAAAGCAAGACTGGAGTTGCAATGGAAGAAACTAATTTAGAGGGACTCAGGAAAGTTTAATCACAACACAAGAACTCAAGAGTTAGGCTCAAGGTTAGGGCAGGTCTAGGAAGCAAGGCAGGATTTGAAGATAAGAACAAGCAACTGGTCTGTAATTAAGGCCCTAAGGGAGTGCATATGGCTTAATAGTAATAAGTTGTGCTGTTAACAGAAAGGAATGTGGTTTGAATTCCGTAGATGCTCCTTGGAAGAAAAAAAGAACAGTTTCTTCCTGTGTGACTCACTGCCTCTGAATACCTGGAAGGTCAGCTATCGATCAGCCCCAGCTCAACAGTGCTCAACAACAACTCCTCAACATTGACATTCAACAGTGTGGTCCTGGGAATTCATCACAGCAGGAGGTAGAACCAAGAACAAAACTAAACTTACTGTTATAAAGTCATTTTCCAACCTATGTTGATCCCCTCCATCAGGTTATCAAAGCTTAAATACTAATGGGAAGAATTGACATAATTTTTTTGAAGTGCTGATGCTGATAGATTCAAACCTTTCTGTTGGTAATTCAACATCAAGACTCCTTTAGGGCTATGAAGGATTTAATAAATAGGATAATAAATGGGCTTTTGACATTAGCAGCAGGAAAGGTTTTGGACATTAAGCGGACATTTTGCTTTGTTGTTGCGTTATGCTGTTGAGTCGACCACAACACTTAATGACCCTAAGCACAATAGCTTTGAACTCTGCTCTATCCTGAGCCAGTTTTACTGTCTCTGACATAGCTACCCTTATTGCCCCAGATAATGTGTCAACCTATTTCATCTGGGGTTTTCCTTTCTTTCATGGTTTCTTTACCTTTCCAAGCATGACGTCCTTCTCCAAGGACTGATCCCTTCTGGCAACATGCCCAAATGGAGCTTCAAAATCCTTGCTTCCAAGGAGCAGCTTGGATTCCTCTTGTCCAGGACAGACCTGTTCGTTCTCTTGGCAGTCCATGGTATGTTCAATACTCTTCTCTAGCACCACACTCAAAGCCATCAATTCTTGTCATCTTTGGTCATTTTCCTGCTCTGATGCATAGTAAGTAATTGCAAAGACCAGGCCTTGGATCAGGCATATCTTAGTCTCTAGACTAACATCATTGCTCTTTACACTCAGAAGAGTTGCCTGACAGTAGATTTTCTTAATGAAATTTGTCTTTTGACATTCAGCTTTGTTGAAAATTTTTTTATATCTATCCTGTTAGAATAGAAGCTAGTGGTGTTAGTAGCCATGTTTAGGAATGTGGGGATATTGTTGGGGGTACATTATAGAGTAAGACACAGAAAGATAGTGGCAGGCTTTACCTCTTCAGACATAAACTACACTTGATTCCAGTATCTTCTGATTTTCAGCTTCTATTCAGACACTGGATCTTATTATTTTTATTTAAAATAAAAAGAAAAAGGAATTCAATGAACTTTTCTGGAATATCCACTTTCAAATGACAAACGTTTTAGTTATCTTACTCTCCAAACTGCCAGTAACCTCCGGAAGTAGTTGTTATCTCAATTTTAAAGATTTAGAGGCTCATCTTAGTCTACATGATTACTAAGTGGTGGCATTTAGATTTTCTTCTAGGTCTGTGTAATTCCAAAGAATCTATTCTTTTCATGCTACCAAACTTAGGTTTGAATTCCAGACACTGAGTCTAATACTTATTTGTTATTAGGTATCATCAAGTCAGCTACAACTCACAGTGACCATATGAATCTTGCCCTATCCTGTTCCATCTTCATCATCTCTTATTCTCAAGACCATTGTTATAGTCACTATGTCATTTCATCTTGTTGAGAATCTTTCTTTCTTCATCCCCCTCTACACCTTTCCTAGCATAATGTGTTTTTCCAAGTACCAGCCCCTTCTAACAACATCCTCAGAGAATGTGTGGTGAAGTTTCAGCATGCTTACTTAAAGGAGTGCCCCAGTAACACTTCCTATAATATAGACTTGTTCTTTTGGCAACCCACAGAATATTTAATATTTTTCTCTATATGACAGTTATTCTCCTGTCCTCCATCTTCACTATCATCTTTTCAGATGCATAGGAAATAATTGAAAGGACTATGGCTTGGATCCAGCTCCCCTTAGTCTTTAAACTGACATTCTCGCTCTTTTGCACTTTGAACTTTGGAGAGGTCTTTAACAGCATATTTACCTAATGCAACACATTTTGATTTCTGTTACCATGGGTGTTTGTGGATCTAAGTAAAATGAAATTGTTTACCACTTCAAACTTTTCTCCGTTGATCACAGTGTCATTTCTTGGTCTAGTGGTGAAGATTTTTGTTTTCTTGATGTTGAGATGCAATCCATATTGAAGGCTGTAGTCTGATATTCTGTAGCAAGCGTTCAAGTCTTTTTCACTTTCAACAAGCAAGATTATGCCATCTGTATACGGCAGGTTATTGATGAGTTTCCAGTTCTTTCTCCAATGCCAAATTCTTCTTAATGTAGTCCAGCTTCTTGAATAATTCGCTTAATAAATAGATACAGCAGCCTTTTGGAATCTTCTGTTCAGCTCTTTAGTATCTTGAATTCTTCCTTGTGCTTTGGCTTCTCTACGCTCCAGTGCAATCTTCAGAGCTTCTTCTGACATCCATTTTGGTCTTTTATTTCTCTTCTG
>NW_006400037.1:2738598-2739569 GCF_000299155.1 Elephantulus edwardii
GCGCAGGAGGGGAAGACCCTCTATGAGGTGGATTGATTCAATGACTGGGCTAATCGTGATGGGTGTGTCAGAGGCAGTGTGATCAGCACAGGATAGAGCCGGATTTAGGGCTGTTGTACATGGTGTCGCTATGAGTCTCAAGTGACTCGACGGCACATAACAACAACAACAACTGCTACTGGGGTGAGATGGTATCTCATTGTGGTTTTGATTTGCATCTCTTTGATTTCCAGTGATTTTGATCATTTCTTCACATGTCTGTTGGGATTGGCCCCTCTTATTTTTGAATGACATGTTCAAAGTATATGAAACCAAGTTTCACCATCCTTGCTTCTAAGGAGCACCCTGGTTGTGCTTCCTCTTAGACAGACTTTTTGTGGGTTTTTTTGTTTTCTTTTGGTTTTGGTTATTTTAACTTTATGAGATATTCAGGACTTTTCCCCAACATCACAATTCAAAGGCATAAATTCTACTGCCATCCTTATTGTCCACCTTTCAGATGCTTAGGAAGCAATTGGAAATACTATGTTTTGGATTATACACATCTTATTTTTGAAACTAACATCATTACTCTTTAGCACTTTGGAGAAGTCCTTGTCAGCAGATTTTACTGATGTAACACGTTTCTTTTTAATTTCTTGACTGCTTCTACCGTGAGTGTTAATAGTGGATCCAAGTAAAGTGAAATAATTGAAAACTTCAAGCTTTTCCACATCTATCACAATTTTGCCTATTGGTCCAGTGATGGAGTTTTGTTTTCTTGGTGTTGAGATAAAATCCATATTGAAAGCTGTAGTCTTTTATCTTTCGCAGCAAATATTCCAAATCCTCTTAATTTTTAGTGGTGCTGTTGTTTTTATGTGCCGTCGAGTCGCCTGCGACTCATAGCGACCCTGTGTACAACAGTCCTAAACTCCGCTCTGTCCTGTGCCAATCGCACTGTCTCCGACACTCCCATCCCAATTATCCCA
>NW_006400037.1:2744791-2745897 GCF_000299155.1 Elephantulus edwardii
CTTACTTCCCAGCTCCACCCTCCACCAGGATAACCCTTCTCATCTACCAAGTCCCTTCAGAAAATATCTTCCATTGTCCAACCCATGATCTGACAGGTGTATCTTAAGCTTTCTTGGCTTCTGTGATTCCAAAAACGTCGACTACTGACATTTTCCTTTGGACCAGTGTCTCTTGAGTTTAGGTGAGCTGTCTCCAAGGTAAGGTGCTGTGTCCTGTAGAACTCCTGAGTGGATTATGTTTCCCCGCCAGAAAAGCAGGGTACCTTTGAAAAAAAAACGCCCCTTCGTCTCTTATCTGGCTGGATTTCTTGTGCCTACCCTCAAGTCTTCCTTCCGTCCAGGAGCACGCCGGAAAAGCAGGGTACCTTTGAATAAAACGCCCCTTCGTCTCTTATCTGGCTGGATTTCTTGTGCCTACCCTCAAGTCTTCCTTCCGTCCAGGAGCATGCCGGAAAAGCACGGTACCTTTGAAAAAAACGCCCCTTCGTCTCTTATCTGGCTGGATTTCTTGTGCCCGCCCTCAAGTCTTCCTTCCGCCCAGGAGCACGCCGGAAAAGCAGGGTACCTTTGAAAAAAAACGCCCCTTCGTCTCTTATCTGGCTGGATTTCTTGTGCCGCCCTCAAGTCTTCCTTCCGCCCAGGAGCATGCCGGAAAAGCAGGGTACCTTTGAAAAAAACGCCCCTTCGTCTCTTATCTGGCTGGATTTCTTGTGCCCGCCCTCAAGTCTTCCTTCCGCCCAGGAGCATGCCGGAAAAGCAGGGTACCTTTGAAAAAAAATGTCCCTTCATCTCTTATCTGGCTGGATTTCTTGTGCCCGCCCTCAAGTCTTCCTTCCGCCCAGGAGCACGCCGGAAAAGCAGGGTACCTTTGAAAAAAACGCCCCTTCGTCTCTTATCTGGCTGGATTTCTTGTGCCACCCTCAAGTCTTCCTTCTGCCCAGGAGCACGCCGGAAAAGCAGGGTACCTTTGAAAAAAACGCCCCTTCGTCTCTTGTCTGGCTGGATTTCTTTTGCCCGCCCTCAAGTCTTCCTTCCGCCCAGGAGCACGCCGGAAAAGCAGGGTACCTTTGAATAAAACGCCCCTTCGTCTCTTGTGTGGCTGGATT
>NW_006400037.1:2747792-2758548 GCF_000299155.1 Elephantulus edwardii
GATGGGTGTGTCAGAGGCAGTGCGGTTGGCGCAGGATAGAGCAGGGTTTAGGGCTGTTGTGCATAGGGTCGCTATGAGTCGGAAACGTCTCGACGGCACATAACAACAACAACAAATAGATACAGAGAAAGGATACAACTTTGACACGCATCTTTTCTGATTTCAAGTCGTGTATATTTTCTTGTTCCGTTTAGACAATTTCTTCTTTACAGATTTCACGTAAGTACAATTAAGGTTTCTGGGTCTCCCATTCTTCTCAATGTTGGACATAATTTTTTAAGATCCACAAAATCAAATGCCACTGAGTGGTCAATAAAACACAAATAAGCATCTTTCTGATATTCTCCTATTTCAGTCCAGATCCATTTGACATCAACTTTGTATACGTAATGTTATGTATTTCTTCCTTCTTTGTCTGAGAAGTCCTGGTGGTATAGTGCAAACCTACTGGGACTGCTACCTAAACAGTTTGAGGTTTGAATCCACTAGTGACTCCGTGGGGAAATGATGAGGCAGTATTCTTCTGTAAAGATTTAGAGCCTTGGAAATCCAATGAAGGGTTATTATGAGTCATGATCAGCTTGATAGCAATAAATTTTGGTTTTAAGTCTGCTCTTATGTCAGTCTCTCTATCTCTCTATTTCCTACTACACTTAACAATTCATTATTTTATAGATTTTTTTCAGTTTACTCTATAAAATCATTACATTCAGCTATAAAGTAATCATTTCAGATTCTTCTTATGAAGCAGAATAAGATCCTGAATTTGGAAACTTTGTGTTTTGGGGAGGAGGGTGGGGAGAAGAGAGTCTCTCATACCTCTCATGATTTAATTGCATCTGAAAAATAAGGAAATAGGAGAATAGCACAAATTTTTTGTTTTGTGAATGTGGCTAAAACAGGGATGTGTCTCAAATTATATGAGCCTTATGGCTCCTTGGGCTCAAATTCAATATAGGTCCTTATGCTTAAATAATCCTTTTCTGTATTATAATATCTCTCAAACACTGAAGCCTTCAATATGGATTGCATCTCAATGTCAAGAAAACAAAAAATTCTCACCATTTGACTGATAGGCAACATCATGATAGTTGGATAAAAGATTGAAACTGTCAACGACATCATCTTACTTGGATCTACAATTAATACACTCGATAATAGCAGTCAGGAAATCAGGAGACGTATTGCTCTGGGAAAGTCTTAGCAGCACTGCAAGTGATTGAAAAGATCATGATTTGAATGAGGCATACTTCATTCAAACTTGCAATGCTGCTAAGTGGTGGATAATGAGTAGAATTACAGGAGAAAAATTTATGGTTTTGAACTGTGGTCTTGGAGAAGTAATTCCAAAAGAACTAACAGATCTTGGAGAAGGTGCAGCTAGAGGGCTGGAGATGGTGAGACATAGATGGCAAAGCATTGTCTCACATATTTTGGGTATTTTAATAGGAGAGGCTATTCCTTAGAGAAGGACATCATCCTTGGAAAGGTAGGGGGGTAGTGAAGGAGAGGAAGATCCTCAACAAGATTAATGGACCCAGAGACTGCAGCAGTGGCTTGAATATGCCAGAGATGGTGAGAATAGCACAGGATAGGGCTGGATTTAGGTTGGCTGCTTATAGGATTACTGTAAGTTGTACTTGATGTAATGTCACCTAACAACGGCAATCACTGCAACAATAGTTCTCTTTTCTTTTTCCTCAGCATTTCCTTGCTCTTAATTCTCATGGTAGGTATGGCAGTTTGGTCCGCACTTCTAGAGACCCCTCGTTTGCTTCCATCTTTCTATTTTTAGTTGTCTAATAGAAAAGTTCTAGTTGTAGCTCAAGATGTGGAAATTGAAAATTCCATAATCTCTATTCCATTCTTCCCCCACCAGGTATGTATCTCCTCATGGGAGAGGATGGGCAATCTCCTCACAGGCAATTAACTGCCTCTAAAAATCATCCAGAGGGTCAGCTATGGGTTAGTTCTGACTCTATGATACAAAACAATAGTATATTTTTTATTTACTTGGCTCTACAGTCAATACTCTCGGTACCAGTGGCCAGGAAATCAAGAGATGAATTGCATTGAGAGGGACCTCCCAAGAATACTGAAAAGCAACCACATTAGACTGAATACTAAGGCGTGACTGATCCAGGCTATGGTCTTTGCAATTAAATGCTATGCATCGGAGAGTTGGATATTGACTAGGGATGATAGAAAGAGAATTGATGCCTCTGAGCTGTGGTGCTGGAGAAGAGTTTTGAATATACCATGGACTGCTAGGAGAAAAAACAGGAGAAGGTGAAGCCGGAATGCTTCTTGGAGTGAAGGATTCTGAAGCTTCGTCTGACATACTTTGAGAATGTTGCAAGGAGGGACTGGTCCTTGGAGATGGACATCATGTTTGGGAGAGTGGAGGGACGGCGCAGAAGAGGAAGACCCTCAATGAGATGGATCGATTCTGTGATTGGGGTGGTAGGAATGAGTGTGTCAGAGACAGTGAGGTTGGCTCAGGATAGAGTAGCGTTTACGGCTCTTGTACATATAGTCGCTATGAGTCTCAAGTGACTCAACGACACATAACAACAACAACAACATTTGGAATAAAATGTTTTTTACCACTTTAATTTTCATTGTCATTAAAATATACTTTCTCACAATTAATGATCACAAAGACTATCTCTCTGGTAATTAAAATCCAACAATAGCTCTTCAGGAGAAGGATGACTAATTGCTTCCCATGAAATTTACAGCCTTAGACTAGGAGTCAACTATTTATTAGCTCTGACTTGACAGCAGCAATGACTGAGATTGAGAGTAAACTTTGTAAGGAGCTCTGGTGGCATGGTACATAGGGAGTTGCACTGATAAACCAAAGGTAGCTCCTCTCCATGGTGATTCACATACACTAGCTGCTCCTTGAGACAAAGATAGATCATCTCCTTCCATGTGATGTATAGCCTCAGAAAACTCACTGAAAGGTCAGCTTTGAGTTGATTCCAACTTAATGGTAATGAATTATATTAACTTGAGTAAACCTACAATATGGATTGAGGCTCAATGTCAAGAAGACAAAGATTCTCACCACTGGACCATTTGGCAACATCAGGATGGATGGTGAAGAGATTGAGATTGTGCATAGCTTTAGTTTGCTTGGCTCCACAGTCAACACTCTTGGCACCAGTAGCCAGGAAATTAAAAGGCACATTGCCATGGGAAAGTCTGCTGTTAGGGATCTCTCCAAAGTACCGAAGAGCAATGGTGTCTCTCTGGAGACTAAGGTGCGTCTGATACAGGCCATGGTCTTCGCAATCACTTGTTATGCATCAGAGAGTTGGACAATGACCAAACAGGATAGAAGGAGAATCGATGCCTTTGAGATGTGGTGCTGGAGAGAAGTATTGAGAATACCATGGACTGCTAGGAAAACAAACAGATTTGTCCTGGAAAGGGTTAAACTGGGTGACTCCTTGGAGGCAAGGATTCTGAGGCTCCGTCTAACATACTTTGGACATGTCGTGAGGAGAGACCGGTCCTTGGAGAAGGACATCATGCTTCGGAGGGTGGAGGGACAGAGCAGGAGGGGAAGGCCCTCTATGAGGTGGATTGATTCAGTGACTGGGATAATCGGGATGGGTGTGTCAGAGACAGTGTGATTGGCACAGGACAGAGCAGAGTTTAGGGCTGTTGTACATAGGGTCGTTATGAGACACAAGCAACTCGATGGCACATAACAACAGCAACAACAAACTTACTACTTTTGTTCTTTGAGATTATTGTTGTTGTGAGGGGCCATCAGGTCTTGTATGACCCATAGCAACCCTATGAACAACAGATCTGAACCCTGTCCTATTCTGTCCCATTTTCACATTTCCTGACACATTAGAGCACACTGCAACAGTCACTGTGTCAATACACTTAGTCAAAGGTCTTCCTTTTCTTTGCTGACCCTCTACCTTTCTGAGCATCTCCAAGGGAAAGACCCCTCTAGAAACATGCCTGAAATATGTAGGTTGAAGCCTTGTTATTCTTGTCTCCAAAGAGCAATCTGGCTTCACTCAGTCCAAGACACATTTGAATGTTCTTTTGGCAGTTCATGGGATGTTAAGTGCTCTTGTCCAACACCACAGTTCAATGGCATCAATTCTTCTGCCATCCTTATTCATTGTCCAGCTCTCTGATGCATAACTGGAAAGACCATGGCCTGAATCAGACACCCTTTGGAGATTATTTCTTCCCTTTATCCTCAAATCTTCTCAGTAACTCATCCAAATTATCTCCATCAGGTTCAGCACTCTTTGTTTTCCATCTGTGACTATGTGAGAAGTTTTCTTAACATTGTCTTCACCGAGCTTCTCTCCTATGTCTTGCCTTTTGCATATTCTTAACCACTCTTCTTCAGCATTCTCCTGTCCATCTGAGTGCCTAGATGTTGCAAAGGGTTAAACATTTGGCTACTAATGAAAGGTTGGGGATTTGACTCCACTCAGAGATGCCTTGGAAGAAAGGTCTGATGATTTGCTTCTGAAAAAATTGCTCTTGTTAAACTCTACTGAACACAATTCTGCTCCGACATACATAGGCTCACCATTAGTCTGAACTGACTCAATAACAATTGATTTTGTCTTATATATTTCTTTTACTTCTTGGATCATTTTGCTAAACAACTTCTTGTCACCTATCTTAGAACCCTTCTTGATCTCATATTTCTTCTGATTTGCACCACTACCTCTGCTCTCCTTCACAGAAACAGTCCATGGCAGGATTGTCTCCTATTCTTCCCTTGACCTACTCTAATCAGTCAGTCAGCTTACCACTTCACTAAATGGCTATATCATTGAGACTATGGGTGACTTCCATTTTGCCAGAGCTATGATCTGTGCTGAGAGGCATACTTATTTAGTTCAGCCTCAGCAGAATTGGATAAGACTGATTCTCTCACCTCCTCTCCCTTTAGAGCTTCTTCTCTTTCAGTTTTTCTTTTTTCTGTCTAATTTTCCTTCTATCTTGCTAGCTACACATTCTCAGCTTTTCTTCCTCCTCAAAAAAGACCTTAGGAAACCCAAGCTTCTAATTCAGGTTCTTATCTCTTGTTATTTACTTTTAAAACTAATTACTTAGGTCATTCTTTCCAATTATGTGAGTTTAAATATCATCAGTAAGGTTCTCATTTACAAAGTTGCATTTCCTTTTATACTTCCTTCTGTAACTTCTCTCCTGAACCCCAAACCCAAATAGCTGACTACTGACGTGATTCCCCCATTTTGAAGTTCAATCACTCATTCTCTCAATGTCATTGTTTTCCAGTTGATGACTTACAGCTAACACTCTAGGAGACTCTTCAAGGTTTGAGAGGACATTGTCCATCTCTCTCCTGAAAAGCTGCTAGTGGTTTCAAATCAGCAGAAAGGTAACACCATTGTTTAAACCCCCAATTCCTTATGAACTATGCTACCAGGGCTACTTTGAAGTTCAATAGGCATCTAAAGTATCTAAAATATAATATAGCTAAAAGCATCATTATAAATGCCAAGCCCCATCCACTCCATGCTTTCAATCCTTCTCCATATCAGTAAATAGTCATATTGTCCATTCAGCTCAAAACTTAAAGGTTGATCTTGAATTCTTTGTAATTTTTATAATCCATAATACAATCCCCAAAACTCTATATCTTATAATATATATTCAGACATAATCTACACTTTTTGTCATTTCCAGGTTTACACATCTAATCTAAGTCGTATTAAGTTCATGCTTGAACTGCTACAGTAAGATCAGGATTTGACCTCCGCTCCTACTTCTCTAACATCAATCCTCTTGATAGCATCTGGAAAGCTCTTTATAAAATAAGTTAAGCTACTTCAAAAGAATAAGATATAAACTTCTTACTATTACCTGAAAGGCCTTAAAGAGTCTTGTCTAGTGCTATTTTTCTGATATCTCCCATTACTCTCCATCTTGTTCATAGTTACATTGGTCTTCCTTCACACTTCCCTATCTCGGAGACTTGAAGTTACTCTTCCATCTTTGGAATGCATTTATCTTGTATCTTAGAACAGTTTCTACTACTTCAGACTACACTATCACCATAAATGCTCCCTTCACAGAGAGGACTTTTCTGACTTCTTGTTTTTGTTATGTGCAGTTGAGTCCCTGCGACTCAGCGACCCTATGTACAACAGCCCTAAACCCTGCTCTATCCATTGCCAATCTTATTGTCTCTGACACACCTACCCATATTTTACTACAGTTACTGAATTAATCCATCTCATTGAGGGTCTTCCTCGCCTGTGCTGTCCTCCACCCTCCCACACATGATGTCCCTCTCCAAGGACGGATTGCTTCTTGCAACATGCCCGAAATACGTCAGATGAAGCTTCAGAATCCTTGCCTCTAAGGAGCAGCCTTTTTTCACCCTCTCTATGACAAACTGGGTAGTCTCTATTATTTTCTACCGAATTATCCTGTTTTGTTTTTTCAAATGATTTCTATATCTGAAATTATTTTATGTATGAGTAAGCTGTTTGTAATTGTATCAGATTTCATGGCATAAAAATATTTTACCCGTTGCACAACCAGGAAGGAATAAAATTGGTGAATGGGACCTTCTAAAGATTAAGTCCCTGTGTGTATCAAACACTTTTTCCAGTAGGGTAAAAAGAAAACCTATTGGAAAAAGAAAAAAATTTCCAATAACATTACAGACAAGGGTCTCCTAATGAAAGTTGGCTATTCACAGGGTTGTTACGAGTCATACTCAATGTTACAGCAACTAACAACCACAGTAACAGGGCCTCTACTAAATAAAGACTGTTAATTCAATAACAAATGGCAAAAGACATAGGAAGATTTCATAGTAAAGTGGACTGTAGATGTGGTGGGGGAGGATTGTATAACAAGGAAAGAACTTTATTTTTCCTTCAAAGAGAAAGATGAACTGGGGGAAAGAAGGGGCAGGGCACAGGGATACTAATGTGCAACAATGATTAAATGGGGGAAAATTAAATGGGAAGAACATACTGTAAAAATATATATGTTGCATTTAAAAATCATTAATAAAATTTTTTTTTTAAAAAAGATTTCAGAAAAGAAAATGCTTACGTGGATGACAATGACATTCTGAATGAAGTGTTGTGACTGAGGCAGAGAAGTATGAAACATAGTCTCTGCTTTCAATAAACTTCAATCCAATCAGTGAAGAGAAAAAAAGACATAGGAAGATTACATAAATGAAGGCATTTTTGGTGGCCAACAGAGAAATGAAGACCTGCTCAAAATCACTGACAATCAGAGAGATGCAAATTAAAACCACAATGTGATACCATTTCACCCCAGTAGTACTGGCAAAGTCTAACAAGAAAACAAGTAATAAATGTTGGAGAGGATGTGGAGACTTGGAACACTAACACATTGCTAGTGGGCTTGTAAAATGGTACAACCGCTCTGAAAGACAGTTTGGTATTTAGGCTTAGTGGAGGGGGAAGATTAACTCATTCAATTACTCTGAAGATATTTGCAATTGAGTGGATTTGTAGACTCACTTTGTACTTTTGGTTGAAGAGATTCACATTTAAAAGAAAGAAGAAAGGTAATCAGGTAAAGAGAGAAAGAAGAGACTGACCTTTTAAAACTGGAACAAGCTGTTTGGCTTCTGAGGAAGGGTAAAGTTGGTGTCCATGAGAATCCACTTTCAGGACTTCAAGTTGAAGAGGGGAGCTCCAGTGGCCTAGTGATAAGAAGCTGCACTGCAATCCTGAAGGCACTTAGTTTGAATCCACCAGCTGCTCAGTGAGAGGAGGATGGGCAATCTCCTCCCATTCTATTAACTACTTCTGAAAACCCACAGAAGCGTTAGCTATGGGTCAGTTCCGACTCAATGGTACACAACTACAAGTGATCACCTGAATACAGTAGAGGGGAAGTAAGAGGAATACAATAATGAAGAAATAGGCTGAGCTTGGATGTGTTCCTTCAGTACTGTCGGCCTAGCATGCCAGATACGCAAAAAGGGTTGTTGACTTTAGGAGCAAGGAGTCTTGAGGACAAATGGACTTGGCCCCATTTTGAGGCAAAGGCTGAGTGAAGGGCCCAACAGTTCTGGAACTCAGGGATAAGTGTAGACCCCTGAATTTGTGGCTGATGCCCATTTGAACCTAGTCACAGATGACTGGGGATGAGGTGACTAGAACCCAAGCAGATGAAGAGAAGATTATTCACTGTGAGGTAATGTTTATTGCTGCAACCTGATGACTTATTCTGGATTGGACTTTGCTTATTAATGCAGATGTTCAAAGTTTTCAAATTGAACAAAAAATGATTCAGCAAAAGGCACATACTTATTCCCTCAGAGTACTAGT
This sequence comes from Elephantulus edwardii, assembly GCF_000299155.1. Taxonomy (NCBI): domain Eukaryota; kingdom Metazoa; phylum Chordata; class Mammalia; order Macroscelidea; family Macroscelididae; genus Elephantulus; species Elephantulus edwardii. The sequence goes on from NW_006400037.1 coordinate 2,756,138, forward strand.
TTGATAGGAATGGGCAAATCAGAAATCAACTATCTAAAATGGGGATATTAAGGCACAAGGCATAACGTAGCTGCCTGCTGCTATTAGTAAGATGATTATAAGGGGAAATCCCTCAAAATATACAGGAACATAACACAATGTAAAGAAAAGATTGTATAAAGCACAACATAGATGTAAAAAATTAGTTAAAAGAATAATATTTGCTATGAGTAAATAATTAAATGTACAAATGGAAAAAATTAGAAAGTTGAACATACAAACCTCACATGATACAACTATTGCATTGCTAGGAATAGACTTCAATGAAATTAGAACTGAGACATGAACAGAGACATGTACACTTATGTTCATAGCAGGGTTATGCACAATAGCAAGGGTATGGAAATGGACCAAATGTCCATCAACAAATGAATGGATTGAGAAATTTGGTACATTCACATAATAGAATACTATGCAGCATTAAGAGCAATAATTTTGTAGAATACTATATAACATGAGAGAGTCTAGAGAGCATTATGCTGAGTGAACTAACTTGGTCTCAAAAGGACAAATACTGTATAAAACCATTCTTATAAAATTAGAAGGATAATTAGTAAGATGTGTATAAATGTTCAAAAGGGAAAGCCAAAAGGAAGAAGGGGGCAGGAAGAGAGAAAGGATGGAAAGCACTAGGATAGCCGAGTTTAATGGGTGGATTGAGAGGAGGGTAAAGCAATCAGAAAGACTCAATGGACACTTTAAAAGATGGGATAATAGGCATAGATGAATAGTAATTAATGATATAAAATACAATGTATATGAATGATTACCTGAAATACAAGGTAAAGGAAAGATTGAGTAAAACACAGTGTACATGAATGAAACATAATGTAAATAAATTATTGCATAAAACCAATTTAAAAAATTCACACATAATAAAATGGCTTAAAATAACCATTTCTTTCTTTCTTTCTTTCTTTCTTTCTTTCTTTCTTTCTTTCTTTCTTTTTTCTTTCTTTCTTTCTTAAATGTTGTCTTTTATATTGGTTTGCTTACAACGTTTGTATACATGGGGTTTCATACTACTATTAATTCACAATGTCTTTCATATAATCATTCCCATTTTTTGTTTTATAAAATTAATCACCATTACCATATCTTCTCAGGTCCCTGCAGGATCTTTCCCATTTCCTTTACCCCTTCCATTCACTCATCAAACTTAGCAACCCTGTGAGTTTTGCTCCTATCCATCCTCTCCCCTCTGCTCCCACCCCCTTCCTACTTGGATCCCCATACATGTTTTACTAGTTATCCTTCTATTTTTGACAATAATGATCTTATGCAGTATTTGTCCTTATGAGAGTGAGTTACTTCATTCACCACAATGCTCTCCAGTCTCTTCCAAACTATGTAATATTTTTTGAAATCATTGCTCCTGCATGCTGCATAGTATTCCACTGTGTGGATGTACCACTATTTCTCAAGCCATTCAGTTGTGGTTAGACATTTGAGAGGTTTTCATGTTCTTGCAGTGGTGAATAATGCTGTTATGAACATTGGTGTATAACTCTCCGTTGTGTCTCAATTCTAGTTTCTTTGGGATATATTTCTAATAGTGTAATAACTGGGTCATAAGGAGTTTTCATGTTCAGCTACTGAGAAAACATCAAACTGCCTTCCAGCATAGTTGTACCATTTTACAGTTCCATCTACTGTGTATGAGAGTTCCCACCTCTTCACATCCTCTCCATCATTTATTGTTACTGTCCTGTTAAACTTTGCCACTGCCACTGGAGTGAAATGGTATCTCATTGTGGTTTTGATTTACATCTTTATTATTGTCAGTGATTTGAGCATTTCTTCATGTTGGCCTTCCAAATGTCTTTCTCTGTAAAAAGTCTTTCCATGTCTTTTTCTTTTGAAGGCCCAGGAGTATTCTGTAAACTTCTGTTATGAGACCCTTGTCTGAGACGGTATTGCTAAATATTGTTTTGCTGAGTCAGTGGGTTTTCTTTTCACCCTATTGGAAAATGTTTATGATTTGCATAAGGATTTAGTCCTCTCCGGATTGTACATTTCTGGTTGTTTTTGTCAGTCTCTTTGTACCATCGATTATGCCTTCTAAGTTTAGTCCCAGTTTGACTCTTAAGAACTTTATAGTTTTGGGCTTTGCTCCCAGTTTCTGATCCGCCTTGAGTTGATTTTCCTGTATGGTGTGAGATGTGGATACTGTTTTAGCTTTCTGCAGGAAGCAGTCCTGTTTTGCCAGCATCTTTTGCTCAAGAGGTGTCATCACCGCCTTTGATAATTTTTCTTTTCTTTTTTTTTGGGGGGGGGATTCATTCATTCATTGTTGCACTATTTTCTCCACCCTCATCCCCAGTTCGTTCTTCTTTCCCCCCCCCATGTCTGTTTTAATTGTCCAATTGCCA
>NW_006400037.1:2759113-2766940 GCF_000299155.1 Elephantulus edwardii
GGCCCACTCCACCATGTAGCCATCGCTCTAGACTCCTGTCATGACAGAAATACCTAATCACATATCTCTTTTAAACAGTTTTCTCCCTTCTCTGTTTCAGAGCAGCATACATTATTGAACCCATCTTACTCAGTCTCTCCCCAACCCCAAGGACAGTTGACTCTGGAGAACATTATGCTGAGTGATAATTTTTATTTTCTTGTTGAATACCAAGTGACCATAGATAGATAGGTCTATTTCTGAGTGCTCTGTTCTGTTCCATTAATCTATATGCCTGTCATCGTACCAGTACCATGCTGTTTTGTACACTACTGCTGTGTTCTGAGGTCAGGGAATACTATGCCTCCCACTGCATTTTTGTTTTTCAGGAGTGCTTAGTTATTTGGGGTCTCTTTCCTTTCCAAATAAACATAACACTTTTCCTTTTGTTCTTCAAAAATGAATTTGGTATCTGTACTGGGATTATGGTGAACATGTGGATTGTTTTCGGTAGGATTGCCATTTTCACTATATTGAGTCTTCTTATCTATGAACAGGAATAATTTCTCCATTTCCTTAGATGTTTTAGTGTTTCTCGCTGAAGTGAAAACTGTAGTTTTCTTTGCTAAGGTCTTTTGTGTCTCTAGTTAGGTTCACTCCCAAATATCTCAATTTGTGGTTGGCTATTGTAAATGATATTGTTTTCTTAGTTTCCTTATTTGAGTTCTCTTTGTTACTGTGGAGGAATCCCATTTACTTGGACATTGATCTGTATCCCGCCACCTTCTGAAAGTGGTTCACCAGCTTCAGCAGTTTCTTTGTTGAGTCCTTGAGGACTCAACACTATTATATCATCTGCATATAGACACAATTTAACCATCTCTTTGCCCTTGGCCTGTTTTTCATTGTTTTTGTTCAAACATTCTTCTAAGTGGTATAGCCCTCGCGTGCCCACTTGCTGTACAGAGGTAAGTTGTGGTTGCTGTGAAGCTGAACACGGTGACACTGATGTGTCAAATGCATTAATGGCTGCCCATGGTAGACAGTGTTTGGTGGCACTCCCCGATTAAAACAAGCTTGGAAGCAGGAGTGGCATCCACATCTGTAATAGCTTGCCTCCGGAAACCCTGTGAGCCTGGAGAAAGGATAAAACTCATACAAGTGTTGAGGACTTTTGTTTATAGGGTTGCTATGAGCTGCCTACAACTAGATGGCCCTTAATAACAACAACAATAGTTTCTTAATTGAATTCTGTGTCCTCTCTCTCTCTCTCTCTAAGTCTGCCAGTGGTTTGTCAATTTTCTTGACCCTTTCAAAAAACTAGCTCCTGGTCTTATTGATGGTTTCAGTTGTTTCACTGATTTCAGCTCTTGTCCTGATAATTTCTTCTCTTCTAGAGGTTACAAAATTAGATTATTATTCTTTTTCTATTTGATGAAGGTGCTGAGTTAGAACATTGATTTTTCTTCTTTCTTCCTTTTGTGTGTGTGTGCCTATTGCTATGAGCTGTCCTTAGCTGTGTCCCAGAAGTTTTGGTATGTTGTATTTTCATTTTCTTTTGTTTCAAGGAACTTTTTAATGTCATTATTTCTTTTGCAACCCAATCATGTTCTAACAGAGTGTTATTCAGTTTTCACTTGGGTGGTTCTGTATGCTTTACCTTCCTGTGGCTAATTTCCAATTTTATGGCATGGTGGTCTGAGAAGATACTTTGTGTTATTTCAATGTTTTTTAATATGTTGAAGCTTACTTTGTGTCCTAATATGCGATCAATTCTGGAGAATGTACCATGTGCACTTGAGAATAAAGTGAATTGAATTTTAGTTGGATACAGTCCCTGAATACATCCACAAGGTCAAATTGGCTGATTGTGTAGTTTAGGTCCTCTGCATCTTTGTTGAGTTTCTTTTGGGTTGACCTATCATATGGTGATAGTGGTGTGTTGAAATATCCTATGAGTATAGTGGTGCTACTTCTTTCTTCAATTCAGTTAACCATTATTTCAGGTATTTTTCAAGTCTATCACTTGGTGCATAAATGTTGACCAAGGTTATATCTTCTTGATTGAATGTGTCTTTTATCAGTATGTAACACCCTTCCTTACATTTTATGGTGGTTTTCATTCTGAAATCTATTTTGTCAGAGATTAGTATTACCACTCCTGCTTTTTTGAGGTTGCCATTTGCTTGGTAAATGTTTTCCCAGCCTTTGATTTTGAGTCTGTCTTTCTCTTCTTTTTTTTAGATGTGTCTCTTGTAGGCAACCTATTGATAGGCTTTGCTTTTTTCATCTTTTCTGCTACTCTTTTTTCTCTTAATTGGTCCATTTAGTCCATTCACATTAAGTGTGATTATTGTCAGGCCACATTTTACCATTGTAATTTTGTTCTGCTCCTTTTTCTGTTGTTTCTGTTTTACTACAGTCCATCCACTTTCCTTTGACATCTTCATGTGAAGGACGTCACTTAAAATTTCTTGTCGTTTTCATCTTGTTTACACAAATTATTTAAGTTCCTTTCTTTCCCCCCTCCAAAGAATCTAATGTCTCCTTCATATTTGATGGATAGCTTTGCTGGGTATAGAATCCTTGGCTGGCAATTGCTTTCTTTCAACTTTTTATATATGTCAGCCCATCCATTGTTTTCTAGCTAGCGTGATTTCTGCTGAGAAATCAGAGTTTAATTGAATTGTTTTCCCTTTGTAGGTGACTCTCTGTTTTTCTCATGTTGCTTTTAGAATTCTATCCTTATCTTTTAGTTTGGAGAATTTGACTATAATATCTCATGATGTTTTTCTTTTTAGGTCTAGTCTATTTAATGTTCACTATACTTCTTAAATGTGGAGTTCCAGGTTCTTCAAAATACTTGGGAAGTTTTATTTAATACTTTTCCACAATTTTCTTAGTAATTTTCCTGTCACTCCCATATTCTTGAATTCCAATCATGTGTAGGGTGTTTCTTCTGATATCATTATTCTAATGTTTTCTTCATTTTCTTTATGTCTAATATCTGATTTTTCTTGGAGTATGTTTCCAGTGAGGCTCTTGCCTTCCAGGTCAGTGATTCTCCATTCCATCTCTTCAATTCTACTTTTTGGTCCTACTGGTGTGCTGGAAACTTCTGCCATTTTGGTCTTAATATTTTGGATTGCATATTTATGATTTCTGTTATTTCCAGCATTGTGTTGTTTGTACCCTGTCTTTCTTGTGATGGTTTTTTAAAGTTCTTGTACCTCTTTATACTATCAATTCTTTCTTCCATCTTTTGTATATTCTTCCATAGCTGTTCAAGTTACTCTTCATCAATATATTTCTTCTGGATTCCTGTTTCTTGTGCATTTGCTCTCTTAATGGCTTTCATTGTTTTCTTTCAAAATGTACATCTTCTTTAGCTGTTTAAATAACTACCATCAACATATTTCTTCTGGTTTTCCCTATCTGGGGTTTTAATTGAGTTTCCTTTTTATTAGGAGAAAGGTTGTTTTGTTTTTTTTCAGGTAACTGAGGCAGACTACTGTTTTCTTGTCATTATATGAGTCTTTACTTGGTAGTTGTTGTGTTGTTGTAACTATATATATAGTGGCTCAAAATATGGCAATGTTTTGTGAAGGACTTGCATATTTGTCACAACAGTGTTTTCCCCAAAGTGTTTGAATGGCATACCAGGAAGCCTGTTGTTCCCTTGCAGAAATGACATCTCCACCTTACTCCAGCAGTCTCAGTTGCTTTTGTTTGAGTTTAAGAGGTCCTGCATACTGTAGCTAGATAGCAGTGTTTCCCCAAAAAATACCTGTGATACTGGTGCGTCTGTGCTGGACAGTGGGGCAGCAGCTGGGTGCTGAAAGTGCAGTCCCTCAACCTATTAACAGTGGTTCTATTGCTGGCCAGGGTGTGAGTGTGCCTGCTGATATGTCCCTCCCAACATGCTGTCTGCATCTGAAACATTGGTCCTCAAAATCTGAGTTACAGCTTCTTGTGTTTTCTAGAGCCTTTAGTGCCTCATTTGTTTTATTTGCATTGTCTTGGATTTCTTGTTTAAGTTCCTCTTGGTGTTTGCTAATTGTTGTCAGGTGTAGTCAAGTTGAGTACAACTCATAGCAACCCTATGAACAAAAGATTTGAACTCTGTTCTATCCTGTGCCATTCTCACACTCTCTGATGCACAAGAACCTATTGCAGCAGTAACTGTGTTAATCCATCTGGTTGAGGGTGTTCACCAACCTTCTACCCTTCCCAACATCATGTCCTTCTCCAAGGAATAGCACCTCTTAGCTACTTGTCCAAAGTATGTGAAGCAAAGCCTCATGATTCTTGCCTCCAAAGATCACTCCAGCTATACCCACTCTTAGACATATCTGTCTGTTGCCTTAGTCATCCATGGGGTGTTCAGTGCTCTTCTCCAACACCAGAGCTCAAAAGCATCAATTATTTTCCTTTCATCCTTATTCAGTGTCTGGCTTTCATATGCATAACAAGTATTTGGAAAGACAATAGCTTGAATCAGACACCCCTTAGTCCTCACACTGACATCATTACTCCTCAATAATTTGGAGAGGTCCAGTGAAATGTGTTTTCTTATTTCCTGACTGCTAGTATCAAGAGAATTAATTGTAGATCCAAGCAAGATGAAGCTATTGACACTTTCAATCTCCTCTCCAGTGGTTTTTGGTTGTAGAATCCTATCATTCTTCTATTCTGTCTTTCACCCATTGTAAATATTCAATCATTGTTGTTTTTTAATTCTGTATCAGAAAGTTCCATCAGACTTTGTGTCTTCAGGAAATCAGTTGATTCTAGGTTTTGATGACTTTTTTTGGGGGTGACATCTTGCTTTGGTTTTGGGTATGATATGAAGTAGTCTGCTTCTTCCATGTCATTGCTGTAGTAGAGTTTTTCTTGTCGGGGACCTTAGAATGTCCTTGTTTTGGTGACCTTGGTTCAGGAGTTCATTGCTCCAGAGGAGGGAAGGGCAGCTTGTTATTGTTGTTGTTATGTGCTGTCCAGTTGCTTGCGACTCATAGCGACCCTATGTACAACAGCCCTAAACTCTGCTCTGTCTTGTGCCAATCACACTGTCTCTGACACTCCCATCCCAATGACCGCAGTCACTGAATCAATTCACCTCATAGAGGGCCTTCCCCTCCTGCACTGTCCCTCCACCATTCCAAGCATGATGTTCTTCTCCAAGGACCGGTCTCTCCTTACAACATGTCCAAAGTATGTTAGATGGAGCCTCAGAATCCTTGCCTTCAAGGAGCCACCCGGTTTAACCCTTTCCAGGAGGAATCTGTTTGTTTTCCTAGCAGTCCATGATACTCTCAATACTCTTCCCCAGCGCCACAGCTCAAAGGCATGAATTCTCCTTCTATCCTCCTTGGTCTTTGTCCAATTCTCTGATGCATAACAAGTGATAGCAAAGCTCATGGCCTGTATCAGGCGCACCTTAGTCTCTAAAGAAACACCATTGCTCTTCAGTACTTTGAAGAGGTCTCTAACAGCCCAATTTCACATGGCAATACGTCTTCTAATTTCCTGGCTACTGGTGCCGAGAGTGTTGACTGTGGAGCCAAGCAAACTGAAGCTGTGAGCAATCTCAATCTCTTCATCACCCATCCTGATGCTGCCAAGTGATCCAGTGGTGAGAATCTTTGTCTTCTTGACATTGAGCCTCAATTCATATTGGAGGCTGCAGTCCTTGAACCTCTGCAGCAAGGGCTCCAGGTCCTCCTCAGTTTCAGCAAGCAGTGTTGTATCATCTGCATATCGCTGATTGTTGACAGATCTTCCACCAATTTCGACCCCACGTTTCTCCTCATAGAGCTCAGCCTCCAGGATAATCTGTTCTGCATACAGGTTGAAAAGGTATGGAGACAGGACACATCCCTAGCGTACTCCCTTCCCAATTTTGAACCATGCAGTGTTTCCTTGCTCTGTTCTGATGACTGCCTCTTGGTTCCAGTAGAGGTTTCGCATTAACACGATCAAGTGTTCTGGGATTACCATTCTTCTCAGAGTCAGCCACATTTTGCTTTGATTTACACAGTCAAATGCCTTTGCATAGTCAATGAAACACAGATAGACATTCCTCTGGTATTCCCCGCTTTCAGCTAAGATCCATCTAATATCAGCTACAATATCCCTAATACCACGACCCCTTCTAAACCAAGCCTGGACTTCCGGTTGTTCTCCACTGATGTACTGTTCCATTCGTTTTTGGACAATCTTCATTAGAATCTTCCTTGCATGTGAAATCAATGAGATTGTTCTATACTTTCCACACTCTGGTGGGTCACCTTTCTTTGGGATAGGAACAAATATAGATCTCTTCCAGTCAGTTGGCCAAGTGGTTGTTCTCCAGATTTCCTGGCACAACTTGGTAAGCACGTCCTGGGAAGCATCTGTTAGCTGAAATATGTCAGTTGGTATACCATATATTCCTGGGGCTTTATTTTTTGCGATTTCTTTCAAAGCAGCCTGAACCTCTTCCTTCGTCACCATAGGCTCTTGCTCATATGTTGTTTCATGAAATTCTTCTGTGTCTGCCAATTCCTTTCGATACAGTGACTCAGTTTATTCTTTCCATCTTCTTTTAATACTTCCTACATCACTTAATATTCTGCCGAAAGCATCCTAGATTATAGCAGCTAGAGGGTTCAATTTGTTCTTCAGTTCCTTGAGCTTAAGAAATGCTGAGTGAGTTCGGCCCTTTTGATTTTCTGACTCCAAGTCCTTGCACATTTCATTGTAATATTTTACTTTGTCACCCCGTGCTTCCTTTTGAAATTTTCTATTCAACTCTTTAGTATCTTGAATTCTTCCTTGTGCTTTGGCTTCTCTGCGCTCCAGTGCCATTTTTCAGAGTCTCTTTTGACATCCATTTTGGTCTTCTCTTCCTCTTCTGTCTTTGCAATGACCGTTTGCACTCTTTTGGATGACACCCTTGAGAGCCTCCCACAACTTGTCTGGTCTTCACTCATTAGTGTTCCAGGTCTCAAACCTGTTCCTGAGATGGTTCTGAAATTCAGGTGGGATAGACTCAAAGTCATATTTTGGTTCCCATGGATTTGGTTTAATTTTCCTCAGCTTCCGCTTGATCTTGCATATGAGTAGTTGGTGGTCTGTTCCACAATCAGCTCCTGGCCTAGTTTTCACAGCTGATATTGAGCTTCTCCAGTGGTTCTTTCCACAGATGTAATTGATCTGATGCCTATGCATACCATCAGGTGAAATCCATATATATATATATATATAACCTGTGTTTATGTCTCTTAAAAATGTATTTGCCGATTGGAGGCGGAAGATGGCAGAGGTGAAGAGCACAGTGTGAAGAGCCAGAGGGATAGCAGCCTGTGTAGAGAGGATACCAGAGAGTACTTTATGCTCCACAGAGACTGACTATCACAGCATGATGCGAACAGTAGGATTTTGAATCAGAACTTTTGCTAATACATTATTTTAGAAGCTTTAAAAACCGGAGCTCTGCCTGCCTGCCCTGCAGCGGTCCCGCAGTGGTCCCACCGTGGACCCAGAAAAAGCAGGAATCCACGAGCTGAGCTGAGCTGCATTGAGACTCACCTGAAAGGAAAAAGGTTAGTGGGAAATCGGCTGAATTCTCTTGAGCCCACTAAAACCTGGAGGGTCTGAGGTGCGGTGTGGACACTAGGAACTGAATCATAACTTTTGTCAAAACTTTTAGTATTGGAACTGTGGGAACAAAGCCGAGTGGATGCGGCAAAACCCGGAATCCACTAGATGAGCTTCTAAGAGACCCATTTGAAAGGAGAAAACTTAGTGGGGAAATTGGCTTATTTCGCTTAAGCTCCACTAAGACCCAGTGGGTCTGTTGCATGA
>NW_006400037.1:2771728-2777248 GCF_000299155.1 Elephantulus edwardii
GGAAGAATATCCCTTGCTCATGGATAGGAAGACTCAATATTGTGAAAATGGCAATACTACCAAAGGCAATTTATACGTTCAATGCAATCTCAATACAAATACCAATCCCATTCTTCAAGGAGATGGAAAAGGTAATCTCTAGCTTCATTTGGAATGGAAATAAGCCCCGAATAAGCAAAGCACTCCTTAAAAGTAGAAAAAATGTAGGAGGCATCTCTCTCCCTTATTTCAAATCCTACTACACTGTCGTGGTGGTTAAGACAGCATGGCACTGGTACAATGACAAACACATAGATCAGTGGAATAGAATTGAGAATCCAGAAATCAGCCCATCTACCTATGGTCAACTGATTTTTGACAAGGAGATGGAATCAGTTAAGTGGGGAAAAGACATCCTTTTTAACAAATGGTGCTGGCAAAATTGGAAAAATATCTGCAGCAGATTCAAGCAAGATCCACACCTCACTCCATATACAAAAACCAACTCAAGGTGGATCATGGATCTAGGACTAAAACGAAGGACTATAAACTTCACTGAAGAAAAGCTTGGAAGAATTGTAGTAGTCCTAGTCCAGAACATAAGCAGTCTCCCAAGTATCCTGAAAAATCTACAACCAGAAGATAAAATAGATGAATGGGACCTTCTAAAAATCAAATCCCTATGCACATCCAAAAACTTCTCTAACAGGGTAAAAAGGGAAGCCACAGACTGGGAAAAAGTGTTCGGTAATGACATGTTAGATAAGGGACTTGTATCTAGAATTTATAAAATACTTGAGCACCACAACAAGATAAAGGTAAATAATCCAATAGAAAAATGGGCACATGATATGAATAGACACTTCACCAAAGGAGACATTCAGATGGCAAGCAAGCACATGAAGAAATGTTCAAAATCCCTAGCTCTAAGAGAGGTGCAAATGAAAACAACTATGAGATATCATCTCACCCCAGTCAAAATAGCTAAATTTAACAGAACAGCAAGCAACAAATGCTGGCGAGGTTGTGGAGAAACTGGGACCCTTATTCACTGTTGGTGGGAATGTAAAATGGTGCAACCACTGTGGAAGGCAGTATGGCACTTTCTCAAAATGTTGCAAATAGAGATACAATTTGACCCAGCAATTCCACTACTGGGAATATATCCCAAAGAGACCATAAGTGACATCCAAGCAGATATATACACACCCATGTTTATCGCAGCTCTGTTCTCAATAGCAAGGAGTTGGAAACAACCCAGGTGCCCATCAACAAATGAATGGGTAGAGAAGCTGTGGTATATTCACACAATGGGATACTATGCTGCATTGAAAAACAAGGAACTCATTCAATATTATTCAAAATGGGTGAGCCTGGAGGACATTATGCTGAGTGAAATATCTCAGTCGCAAAGGACAAATATTGCATGGTGCCACTGCTGTAAAATGGGCTGATATCAGGGTGGGGGTAAGATTGCAAAAAACTGCATTAATTGTGTATACTGCACTGAAACAGATGAGGGACTGAATAATTTAAAAGCGATGTATGATAGGGTATTATGGTTATCACAAGAGTCCACAATTAAGGTTGCATAGTGGAATGTACTTGGGGTGGTGGGAGGAGTGTGGGGGGATTGTGTACCAGGGAGGGAGTCTTTCTTTTACTTTTGAAAGAGAGGAGCGAACTGGGAGACGGGGGGAGAGGGCTGGGCGGGGAGAGAAGTGCAGCAATGAACAAATGGAAATCTAAATTCTCTGTAAATGTTCATTAAAATTATAAAAAAAATAAAATATAAAAAAGAATTTGTAGAGATCTGGAGCTAGGAAATCAAAATGAAAAAGCTACAGTTAGCATTTGCCCAGCTGAAAAGACTGAAAAATAAAATCAGGCCTGGAGTGAAAATATTGAAGAAATAATTCTATGGGCAAAATGATAAGAGGTGTCAGAAATATCAACATATGGAAAGCATACACAGAGTCACTGTAGCAAAAAAGAATTGGTTAATGTTCAATTATTTCAGGAGGTGCATATGATCAAGAACCCATGATTCTGAAGGAAACATTCCAAGCTGCATTTAGACTATGAGGAATTACAAGTTTCCAATTGAGATATTTTAATAGATGTGTGTTCTGATAGATCTATGTAACTCTGAAAATACTCATTCATCCATGTCAAGAAATTATGAAGAAAGGTACCTGACCAACTGACTTTGAAGAGAAATGCATTTGTGCCCCTTTCAAAGAAAGGAGATGTAACAAAAATGTGGACTTTATAAAACTATCTTTATTATGTACAAAATTTTATTGAAGACAATTTATAAAACTATATCAGTGTGTATTGACAAGAAATTCCTAGAAATTCAAACTAGATTCAGATGAGGAAGAGGAATCAGCTGATATTAGGTGGATCTACATTGAAATAATGGGAATCACAGAACAGTTAATTATGTTCATGTGGGACCTGTACATAGACCAATGTTGTTCATGTTGTTATATAACGACTCATAGTGATCTTATGTACAACACCCCTAAACTCTGCTCTATCCTGTGTCAATCTTATTGTCTCTGACACACCTACCCCCATTACACCAGTCACTGAAACAATCCATCTCATCAAGGGTCTTTCTCTCCTGCGCTGTCCTTCCACCCTCTCAAGCATGACATCCCTCTCCAAGGACGGATCCTGCCTTGTAACATGTTCAAAGTATGTCAGATGGAGCTGCAAAATCCTTGCCTCCAAGGAGCAGCCTGGATTCACCCTCTCTAGGATAAACTTGTTTGTTCTCCTTAACAGTCCATGGTATATTCAATACTCTTACAGCACCACAGCTCAAAGGCGTCAATTCACCTTCTATCATTCCTAGTCATTACCCAGATTTCTGTTGCATAGCTAGTGATTGCAAAGATCATGGCCTGTATCAGATGCACCTTAGTCTCAAAACTGACAGCGTTGCTCTTCAGTACTTTGGAGAGGTCTCTGACAGCTGACTTTCCCAATGCAAGTTGTCTTTTAATTTCCTGGCTGCTGGTACCAAGAGTGTTGATTGTAGAGCAAAGCAAACTGAAGCTGTTGATAGTCTCAATCTCTTCACCATCCATCATGATGCTGCCAATTGGCCCAATGGTAAGAATCTTTGTTTTCTTGATGTTGAGCTTGAATCCATATTGAAGAAGTGCAGCAATGAACGAATGGAAATCTACTGCTGTCCTAGACCAATGTAAAGTTGTTAAAAAAGAACAAGGTGATACTGCATTGTGAAAAATCAGGAAAGAAGTGCATCATGTATGTATTCTTTCAAAAAAATGTGTTCAATCTGTCTGTGAGCAAGTAATTCAAGAAGCTGGCCTATATCAAGAATAATTCAGCTTCAGGAATGGAGGAAGACTTATTAACCTGTGATAATGCAGATGACACAAACTTGTTTGCTGAAAGCAAAAAGGACTTGAAGCACTTAATGATGAAGACTGACTATAGTCGCCAATAAGAATTAAGTATCAGAATAAAGAATTTAAAAATCTTCACATCTGGACCAATAAGAAATAGTATGATAAATAGATAAAGGATTGAGTTTGTCAAAGATTTATTTTACTGAATGCACAGTAAATATCCATGGAAGTAGCAAGCAAGAAATGAAATGATGTATTGCACTGGGAAAAATCTTATAAAGTTGTCACTTTTAGGATTATATTGACCTTTCTGGAGCTTTTGGTTGGCCGGAAGCCTCTTTTTGGAGCCAATGAAAGCCCAGGGTTTGGGTTTGTATATTTGAAAGTTCATGTGGCCTTGGAGGGGTGAGATGTTGTTGGTTTTTTTCTTTTCTTTTCCCCTCTGCCTTGGCTGAGGAGTGGCTCTGGAGTGTTTGGTTGGCCAGAAGCCTCTTGTTGGAGCCCATGAGAGCCCAGAGTGCAGGACTGAGGTCTTTGAAAACTCATTTGGGCCCTTGGGCCTTGTTGTAATTGTCTTTGAAATGAACATTCTCCTAAGTGATACAGTACTATTTTGTCCTTTCTCTGTATTGAGGTTAACTTTTGATTGCTATGATACTGAATGGTGTACCATAATGCCATAATGATTACACACATGGTTGACAATGTTTGGTAGAGTTCACTGATTAAGACAGGCTTAGAAGCAGGAGTGGCATCCACTTCCTGAACATTCCTGTGGAAGCTCTATAAACTTAAAGGAAGAATAATAGATTTTTTTGTTTATAGGGTTGGTACTAGATGACATTTAACAACAACATACCCTACCAAAGCCCTTGTCTCCATTTTGGAGTTGGATGAAGTGGCTGGACTCTGTATTATGGTGCTCTTGGTTTGATTGAGGATCTGTGTGGATTGTTTGGTTGTTTTTATTTGAGCCTCTGTTTAGAGTCAACAAGACCTTCTGTAGGGTCCTTAAAAGCAAAAGTTGGTCCTGAGGGATTATATTTTCAACCCTTGTTACTATAGTTTGGAGGAACATTCTTCTAAGTCAATTCACTCTAGTCAATTTGCTGTGCTGAGGTATTCCAGGTTTGCTGTGACACTGAATCATGTGCCATTGGGGTCTCAAATGCCATAATGGAACAATTGTGCCATAGGTGTGCCAAACACAATGATGGCTACCCATCCTGGACAGTATTTGGTGGAGCTCCCAGACTGACTAAAGTTTGGAAGCAGGAGTGGCATCCATTTCCTAAACCACATGCCTCTGGAAACTCTATGACCTTGGAAAAATGACAGTAGTTATTGAAAGACTTCAGGCTTTTTGTTCATAGGGTCGCTATAAGTCATGTCAACTCGAAGGCAATCAACAACAACAATATTGAGCCTTACTCCTTTCAGCTTTGACTCTTTTAAATTGTATCATTGAGGGACCTCTGGTGGCCTAGTGGCAAGAATCTCAATTGCAATCCCAAAAGCACAAGGTTCGAGTCCACCAACTGCTCTGCGGGAGAAGGATGGGCAATCTTCTCCTGTGTGATTAACTGCCTCTGAAAAGCTGCCAGAGAGTCAGCTATGGGCCAGCTCCCACTCTGTAGTACACAACAAAAACATCATATGCTTTTGAAAATTGGACAAGGAATAAGGAAAGTCAAACTGATACATTTAAATTCTAGTGTTAGTGAAAAAACTTTGAATTCTTGAAAGATGTAGAGCCAGAACACTATGTAAAAGTGAGACTGAGATACAAGGGCAGCACTTGCCTGGAGAAAGAATTCAGAAAGTAACAAAAGATAGGCAAAAGATAGCCTCCACACTGGAGACTCAGTTCGAACTCAGCTAACTTTTAAATACTGAGGTCCTCCACCAGGCCCTGACGGCTATAAACAAGAGACTACCAGAACAATGTTGTTGTTGTTGTCATTGTTATGTGCCTTCGAGTTGCTTGCCCCTCACAGCGACCCTATGTACAACAGCCCTAAACTCTGCTCTGTCCTGTGCAAATCACACCATCTCTGATACACCCATCCTGATTATCCCAGTCACTGAATCAATCCACCTCAGAGGGGGCCTTCCCCTTCTGCACTGTCCCTCCACCCTACCAAGCATGATGTCC
>NW_006400037.1:2778968-2791875 GCF_000299155.1 Elephantulus edwardii
TTTGAGCTGTGGTGCTGGAGAAGGGTATTGAGAGTACCATGGACTGCTAGGAAAACACACAGATTCATCCTGGAAAGGGTCAAACTGGGCTGCTCTTTGGAGGCAAGGATTCTAAGGCTCCCTCTGACTTATTTTGGACATGTAGCAAGGAGGGACAGGTCCTTGGAGAGGGACATCATGCTTGGTAGGGTGGAGGGACAGCACAGAAAGGGAAGGCCCCTTATGAGGTGGATTGATTCAGTGATTGGGGTAATCTGGATGGGTGTGTCAGAGATGGTACGATTGGCACAGGACAGAGCAGAGTTTAGGGCTGTTGTACATAGGGCTGCTATGAGTCGCAAGAGACTCAACAGCACATAACAACACCATATTTATTATATGTTCTTAGAATCTTAAGCTCAAGCTTTATGCTTGTATTCTTACAAGGATGCTACGAACAACTTGATATTCTGTAAAAAGACTCCCCTGCTGACATAAGGTAGGCCCAATCGCACTCCTTGATCTCAAATCTGACTATACAGCTGTGCTGGTTAAGACAGCATGGTACAGGTATAGCACCAGACACATTGATCAATGGAATAGAATGAAGTATGCAGAAATCAGATCATCCTCTTATGGTCAACTGATCTTTGACAATGAGATGAAGCCAGTTAAGTGAGGAAAGGACAGTCTCTTTAACAAATGATATTGGTCAAATTGGAAAACTATCTCCAGAAAACTTAAGCAAGACGCACTCCTCACACCTTAGACAAAACTCAATTCAAAGCAGATCAAGGATCTTGAAGTAAAACCAAAGACTATAAAATTCATCAGAGAAAAGTGAGGAAGAACTCTGGAAGACCCAGGAAAGCTCGTAGATTTGAACTTTCAGAGAGGCACCACCTTCGGGTTAGCAGCACAGTACCTACAGACTAAAATCAGCAGATTTTAAGTCATTCTACTTTATTCTTCTCTTTCAAAATATTTTTACCTATTTAAGGTCTCTTGCCGTTACATCTTAATAGATTATATGTTGTTGTTGTTGTTAAGTGCCCTTCAGTTGCAGGCGACTCATAATGACCCTATGAAGAAGAGTCCTCGACGCTTGGGTGCCTTTCATCCTCTCTCCAGGCTCATAGGGTTTCCGGAGGCAAACCATTACGGTAGTGGATGCCACTCCTCCTTCCAAACAAGGATGTATAGCAACTATTATTTACACTATTTAAAAAAACAAAAAAATGTTGCTGCACACAGGGACTTAATCTTTAGAAGGTCCTATTCATCAATGTTATCTTCTCCTGGAATAGATTGTATAGATATTTTATTATTTTGTTCTCTGGCTAGGACTTCTAAGATAACATAAAATAGAAATGGTGAGATTGGTTATTTTTAATTGTTCCTAAATTCAAGAAAGAGTCTTTCTCTAAGTCTGTCTCTATTAAGTACAATGTTGACTGCTGACTTTTCATAGATCATAAGTTATATTGAGGTGCTCTCCTATTCCAATCTTCTTGATGGTTTTCATCATGAAATGGTGATGGATTTTCAAAATGCATTTTCTGTATGCTGGAGATGATCCTAGAACATTTAATCATGCTCATAGGAAACCTATACCTAGACCAAGAGACTGTTGTCTGAACAGAGTAAGAGAACACTTGTTATTGTTCTATGCTGTAGAGTTGTTGTTGTTGTGTGCCGTCGAGTCGTTTGTGACTCATAGTGACCCTATGTACAACAGCCCTAAATCCTGCTCTATCCTGTGCCAATCGCACTGCCTCTGACAACCCCATCCCGATTAACCTAGTCACTGAAGCAATCCATCTCATAGAGTGTCTTCCCTCTTGCGCCATCCCTCCACCCTTCCAAGCATGATGTCCCTCTCCAAGGACCTGTCTCTCCTTGCAACAAGCCCAAAGTATGTCAGGCGAAGCCCCAGAATCCTTGCCTCCAAGGAGTAGCTTGGTTTAACCCTCTCCAGGCTGAATCTGCTTGTTTTCTTGGCAGTCCATGGTACAGTCAATACTCTTCTCCAGCACCACAGCTCAAAGGCATCAACTCTCCATCTGTCCTCCCTAGTCATTGTCCAACTCTCTGATGCATAACAAGTGATTGCAAAGACCATGGCCTGTATCAGGCGTACCTTAGTCTCCAGAGAGACACTTGCTCTTGAGTATTTTAGAGAGGTCCCTAACAGCAGACTTTCCCATCGCAATACGTTTTTTTGATTTCCTGGCGGCTGGTGCCAAGAGTGTTGACCGTGGAACCGAGCAAACTGAATCTGTGAATAATCTCATTCTCTTCACCATCCATCCTGATGCTGCCAATTGGTCCAGTGGTGAGAATCTTTGTCTTCTTGATATTGAGCCTCAGACCATACTAAAGGCTGCAGTCCTTGACCCTCTGCAGCAAGTGCATGAGGTCCTCCTTAGTTTCAGCAAGCAAGGTTGTATCATCTGCATAATGCAGATTGTTAATAGATCTTCCACCAATCCTGACGCCATGCTTCTCCGTATAGAGCCCAGCCTCTCGCTCGGATAATCTGCTCTGCATACAGGTTGAAAAGGTATGGAGATAGGATGCATCCCTGGCATACACCCTTCCAAATTTTGAACCATGCAGTGTTTCCTTGCTCTGTTCTGAAAACTGCCTCTTGGTCCAAGTATAGATTTCGCATTAGCATGATTAAATGTTCCAGGATTCCCATTCTTCTCAGAGTCAGCCATAGTTTATTATGATCCACACAGTCAAACACCTTTGCATAATCAATGAAACACAGATAGACATTCTTCTGGTATTCCCTGCTTTCAGCTAAGATCCATCTAACATCAGCTACAATATCCCTAGTACTACGACCCCTTCTAAGCCCAGGCTGGACTTCTGGCAATTCTCTGCTGATGTGCTGTTCCAGTCGTTTTTGGATAATCTTCAGCAGAATCTTGCTTGCATGTGAAATCAATGATATTGTTCTATAGTTTCCACACTCTGGTGGGTCACCCTTCTTTGGAATGGGAACAAATATAGATCTCTTCCAGTCAGTTGGCCAAGTGGTTGTTCTCCAGATTTCTTGACACAACTTGGTGAGCACATGGAGGGCAGCATCTGTTAGCTGAAATACATCAATTGGTATACCATCTGTTCCTGGGGCCTTATTTTTTGCTATTTCCTTCAAAGCAGCTTCAACTTCTTTCTTCATCACCTTAGGCTCTTGCTCATGTGTTATTTCATTAAATTCTTCTGTATCTGCCAATTCCTTTTGATACAAAGACTCAGTATATTCCTTCCATCTTCTTTTAATACTTCCTGTATCATTTAATATTCTTCCTAACGCATCCTTGATTATTGCAACTCTAGGTTTGAATTTCTTCTTCAGTTCCTTGAGTTTAAGAAATGCTGAACGAGTTCAGCCCCTTTGATTTTCCAACCCTAGCTCCTTGTATATTTCATTGTAATATTTTGCTTTCTCATTCCGAGCTGCCTTTTGTAATCTTCTATTCAGCTCTTTAGTATCTTGAATTCTTCCTTGTGCTTTGGCACATTACGTGGTTTTAAATCAAGTTAGGTGTACATCAAGTTGCTATTCTTTCTTCATACCTACTCAATAAGTATATTCAACAAATATTCGAGAAGTTGTGCTTTGTAAAGAAGAATGCAGTATCAGGATTGGGGGATAATTAATCAACAACTTGCATTATGCAGCTGACACAATGTTGCTTACTGAAAGTCAGGAGGCTTTAAAGCACTTGCTACAGAAGAACAAATAATGCAATCTTCAATGTGGATTATATCTCAACATCAAGAAGACCAAAATCCTCACCACTGGGCTAATAGGCAACATCATAATAGCGGGAGAACAGATTGAAATTGTCAACAGTTTCCTATTATTTAGATCCACAATCAATACTATTGTCACTAGCAGTCAAGAAGTCAAAAGACACATTGCATTGGAAGAGTCGGAGATCAGTGACCTCTCCAAAGTACTGAGAAGCAATGATGCCAGTTTGAAGATTAAGGTGAACCTTATTCAGGCCATCATATTTTCAATCCCTTTCTATGAGTCTGACAGCTGGACAATGAATAAGGATGACAGTATAAAACAATACCTTTGAGTTGTGGTGTTAGAAAAGAGTTCTGAATACCCCATGGACTACCAAAAGAACTAATAGATATGTCTTGGAATAAATGCTGCCAGAGAGCTCGATATAGGCAAGGAAGTTTTATCTCACATACTTTGTCAATATTATTAGAAGGTAGTATTCCTTGGAAAGGGACATCATCCTAGGAAAGTGAAAAGTCAGCCAAAGAGAAGACTTTCAATCAGAAGGATTGACACAGTGA
This sequence comes from Elephantulus edwardii, assembly GCF_000299155.1. Taxonomy (NCBI): domain Eukaryota; kingdom Metazoa; phylum Chordata; class Mammalia; order Macroscelidea; family Macroscelididae; genus Elephantulus; species Elephantulus edwardii. Next base: position 2,783,283 of record NW_006400037.1, read on the forward strand.
CTGTAGTGATGAGCTCAAGTGTGTCTGAGATGATGAAGATGTGGCAGGATAAGACAGATTTCATATCTACTGTTCATAGGGTTGCTGTATATTTATGCTCTACTGCTCACCTAACAACAACAACAGAGCTGATCTTGTGGTTAATTTCTTTTGTTCCACTGATATGATAAACTATGGTGATTGGATTTTTTCTAATGCTGAGCTACCAACCTTGCATTCCTGGAATAAATCCCATTTGGTCATGGTGCATAATTCTTTAAATTTTCTGCTGGATTTTGCTTGTTAATATTTCACAGAAGACTTTTTTATCTAAATTCTTAAGAGATATTAGCCTTTAGGGGAAGGAGTGGGCCAGAAGAAAATTGCAACAGTGAATGAATGGAAATCCAAAGTCTCTGTAAACTTTCATTAAAATCAATTTTTTTAAAAAAGAGATATTAGTCTGTAACTTTATTTTTTTATGGAGTCTTTGTCTGGTGTGAGAATCAAGGTTGTTTGCGTCATTTAATGATTTAGGGAATATTCCTTCTTTCTCTAACTTTTGGGAGAATTTAAACGGATTTGACATCAGTTCTCTAAATGTTTGGTAGAATTCTCCAGTGAAGCAATTTATTCTAGGTCTGTTAAGATTTTATCTTTTTTCTTGAGTTAGTTTGAGAAGATTGTGCACTTCTAAGGATTTGTTCATTTAATCTAGGTTACCAAATTTGTTGACAAATATTGTTAATAATGCTGTCTGGGTGATCTTTAAAACTGTGGCAAATACTTGTTATTGTTGCTTAACACTGAATCAGAACTGATCTACAGCTGACCCTCCAGTAGGTTTTCAGAGGCAGTTAATCACACAAAGGAGATTGCCCATTCTTCTTCCTGGAGCATCGGGTGAACTTTGGGATTGCAGCACGGTTTCTTGCCAGTACTACAGATTATTTTTTACTTTCAAGTATATCTCCTCTCTTAAAGCATCAAACTGAAGGACCCAGGTTGGTTGAGTTGATTTCCCTCCATCAGGTTTTTGAGGCTGTAAATCTTTTTAAAAATGACTGTCTATTCCATTTTAAAATGTAAGGGACTACTTGTTTTTCATCCAGGTAAAAGATTATCTTTTTTCCTCTGTGTAAGCCTGGTGGGTTCAAACCACTAACCTTCTGAATTTGCAGCCAATAAGTTACATATTGTGCTGTCACTGGTCCTCTAGGCCTATATTAATCTTGTTTTTCTCTTTTTCAAAAATCTGTGTTATTCTGTTTCCTCTCTCTAGTCTCCAGTTTCATCTGCTTTACACTCTTGCTGTAATACTTATGTGAATAATGTTTTAATATTGTCTTTCTCTCTCTCAAAAATATGTTACTCTGTTATAAGTAATTTTTTCTCAGTCTAGGACCCATCTCCTCCTTTAGCTGGCCTAATATCATCCTCATATCAGCAACTTCATTGTTAATCACTCCAACTAATCTGATTGTCATCTGGTATAATCTGTCCTATCCAGTGAAGGACATTCTGGGGAAAGGCAGCAGGCTGCTCTTAAAAAAAATAATAAAAGAATGAGTGAGACTAGATTGCAAGGTGAACCCTCAGGGAAGGTGAATGATGACCAAATCGCTCTGCTTAAAGGAGTTACCACCAGTCATCATTACTCTGATTTGTGTTTAGTCTACAATTGCAGTAGAGCTTAGATGAGACCAAACATTCATTCATATTAAAGCAAGACTGGCTATTTTAATTCAACAAGTGTGAGTGCTCAGGGCTCTCTTTTAGTCCCATAGGAAAAGGAGTGCTTAAACTAAAGTGAAAACCAAAACAATGCACATAAATAGGCTTAGATTACAGAGACTTCAGAAGAAGGTTTATAGTGTGATGGTATCTAGGTACTAGTAGTAGTTATTGTTGGGTACCATAGACTTGAAATTCAGGTGGGATAGACTCAAAGTCATATTTTGATTCCCATGGATTTTGTTTAATTTTCCTCAGCTTCAGCTTGAACTTGCATATGAGTAGTTGGTGGTCTGTTCCACAATCAGCTCCTGGCCTAGTTTTCACAGCTGATATTGAGCTTCTCCAGAGGTTCTTTCAGCAGATATAAGCAATTTGATTGCTATGCATACCATCGGGTGAAATCCATGTATATAGCCTGTGTTTATGTCTCTTAAAAATGTATATGCAATGAATAAGTCATTGATTGTACAAAATTCAATCATTCTCTTTCCAGCTCCATTTCTTTCACTGAGTCCATGTTTTTCAACTACTGAATCTTCTTTTCATTTCCCAACTTTTGCAAAATATGACTTTGAGTCTATCCCACATGAATTTCAGAACCATCTCAGGAACAGGTTTGAGGCCTTGAACACTCATGAGCAAAGACCAGAGGAGCTGTGGGAGGATATCAAGGGTATCATCCAAGAAAAGTGCAAACGTTCTTTACAATGACAGAAGAGGAAGAAACGACCAAAATGGATGTCAGAAGAAACTCTGAATATTGCACTGGAGTGCAGAGAAGCCAAAGCAGAAGGAAGAACTCAAGATACAAAAGAGTTGAATAGAAGATTTCAAAAGGCAGTATGGGATGACAAAGTAAAATATTACAATGAAATGTGCATGGAGTTGGAGTCAGAAAATCAAAAGGGTCAAACTCACTCAGCATTTATTAAGCTCAAGGAAGTGAAGAACAAATTCAAACCTCGAGTTGCTGTAATCAAGGATGCTTTAGGAAGAATGTTAAAAGATCCAGGAAATATTAAAAGAAGATGGAAAGAATATACTGAGTCACTGTATCAAAAGGAATTGGCAGACACAGAAGAATTTCATGAAAAAACTTATGAGCAAGAGCTTATGGTGATGAAAGAAGAAGTTCAGGCTGCTTTGAAGGGAATAGCAAAAAGATAAGGCCCCAGGAATAGATGGTATTCCAATTGAGATATTTCAGCTAACAGATGCTGCCCTGGATGTGCTAACCAAGTTGTGCCAAGAAATCTGGAGAACAACCACTTGGCCAACTGACTGGAAGAGATCTATATTTGTTCCCATCCCAAAGAAGGGTGACCCAACAGAGTGTGGAAACTATAGAACAATATCGTTCATTTCACATGCAGGCAAGATTCTACTGAATATTATCCAAAAACGACAGGAACAGCACATCAGTAGAGAATTGCCAGAAATCCAGGCTGGGTTTAGAAAGGGTCGTAGTACTAGGGATATTGTAGCTAATGTTAGATGGATCTTAGCTGAAAGAAGGGAATACCAGAGGAATGTCTATGTGTGTTTCATTGACTATGCAAAGGCATTTGACTGTGTGGATCATAACAAACTGTGGTTGACTCTGAGAAGAATGGGAATCCAAGAACACTGGATCGTGCTAATGCAAAACCTATACTTGGATCAAGAGGCAGTCGTCAGAACAGAGCAAAGAAACACTGCATGGTTCAAAATTGGGAAGGGTGTATGCCAGGGATGTGTCCTGTCTCCATACCTTTTCAACCTGTATGCAGAACAGATCATCCAGGAGACTGGGCTCTATGAGGAGAAGTGTAGTGTTAGGATTGGTGGAAGATCTATCAACAATCTGTGTTATGCAGATGACATTACCCTGCTTGCTTGGGAGGACCTGACTTGCTGCAGAGGGTCAAGGACTGCAGCCTCCAATATGGATTCAGGCTCAATGTCAAGAAGACAAAGATTCTCACCACTTGGCAGCATAGCATCAGGATGGATGGTGAAGAGATTGAGATTGTTCACAGCTTTAGTTTGCTTGGCTCCGCAGTCAAAACTCTAGGCACCAGCAGTCAGGAAATTAAAAGATGTATTGCCATGGGAATGTCTGCTGATAGGAACCTCTCCAAAATACTGAAGAGCAATGGTGTCTCTCTGGAGACTAAGGTGCGTATCATACAGGCCATGGTCTTTGCTATCACTTATTATGCATCAGAGAGTTGGACAGTGACCAAAGAGGATAGAAGGAGAATTGACGCCTTTGAGCTGTGGTGCTGGAGAAGGCTACTGAGGGTACCATGGACTGCTAGGAAAACAAACCTGGAAAGGGTTAAACCAGGTGGTTCCTTGGAGGCAAGAATTCTGAGACTCCGTCTAACATACTTTGGTCCTTGGAGAGGGACATCATGCTTGGGAGGGTGGAGGGACTGCACAGGAGGGGAAGGACCTCTATGAGTTGGATTGATTCAGTGACTGGGGTAATCAGGATGGGTGTGTCGGAGACAGTGTGATTGGCACAGGACAGAGCAGAGTTTAGAGCTGTTGTACATCGGGTTGCTATGAGTCGCAAGCGACTCGATGGCACATAACAACAACAATCGCCATAGACTTGGAACCAAACCATAAATGACCCTCCAACAGGTTTTCAGAGGCTGTAAATCACATGGAAACGGATTGCCTATCTTTCTCCTATGAAGCAACTTGTAAATTTGAATCACATAAATCACTAGGAAGGATGGAGCTATGGGCAATCATAGTTTGTTTCTAATGTTCTGAGCTGGTGAGGCTGAGTGTCCAGAATCTCCAGGATGTTGACTGCCTTTGTTGAATTAAGCAAGAACTAACACAACCTCTGTTTGGTTTTACTTCTCTACCTTCATACCTGTGCAGCTTTTAATTGAAAACATTCTTTGTTGATGTACTGAGAAGAATTTTAAGTTATGGGACAATGAGGTTCCCTCTCAACTGGATGAAAAATAATTTAAATCTTTTTCATTACAAAACACTATACACATAGATAACAAAATTGTCATAATATTTTCTGAGAAAACACTAATAATTAAATTTAAATCTTTGATTAAAACTCCAAAGTGTGATTATTTACTGATCGATAGGCACCATCATGTTGGATGGAGAGTCAACAGCTTCATCTTGTTTGGGTCCACAATTTACACCCATGGTATCAGCAGTCAGGAAATAAGGAGACACATTGCGTTAGGAAAATCTGCAGTTAGGAACCTCTCCAAATTACAGAGGAGTAATGATGTCAGTTTGAGGACCAATGTGTGTCTGATTCAGGCCATAGTCTTTCTGCTTGTTGCCATGCATCTGAGAGCTGGACAATGAATAAGGATGACAGAAAAAGAATAGATGCCTTTGAGCTGTGGTGTTGAAGAAGAGCACTGAACATCATATAGATGGGCAAAAGAACAAACATATATATCTTGGAGAGGGTGCAGCTGGAGTGCTCTTTGGAGGCAAGAATGACGAGCCTTCATCTCACACACTTTGGGCATGTTGCTAAGAGGGGTTATTTCTTCATGATGCTAGGGAAAGTGGAAGGTCGACAAAGGAGAGGAAGACCCTTGACCAGGTGGATTGATATGATGACTGCCAAAATGGGCTCTTGTGTGCTAGGAAGTGTGAATATGGCACAGGATAGAACAGGGTTCAGATCTTTAGTTCATAGGGTCACTATGAGTTGTACTCTACTCAATAGCACCCAATAATAATAACAACACCACTTAGGTGGAAAGAATTGAGAAACACTAAATCCTAAGGCAAATAAGTAAATCACCAGACGTACTATAATTATCATAGAAATGGTAAAGGTACATATGGTAGAATTTAAATTAAAATTCAGAAATGTTAACTTTTGGAGTAAAATGATTATATTGAAGATGAAAAAGAAAATCTTTAACAGGAAAGGGGCATTCTTGAAGACAGCATTGAGGTTTGAAAATTAGACTAAAACTGCTGTTTGTAAAAAGTATCCAAGTATTTTTTGGTTTTTTTTTTCCAGATAAAAAGAGTCAGCCTAAAAAAATTTAATAATGTTTTTATCACTTTTAAAAAATAGCATCTCTATTTTAAAAATAAACAATTCCCTCTTTGAAGTTCACTTTTATTCTAAAATGTTTACTTCTTCTAAGCAAAAGTGTCAAACTAACAGATTAATTGTTCAGATAGAATAAGATTTTACAGCAGCATCTCTATACAACAATCTGGAATTCTCTAACATCAAATATTTCTCTCTGGCTAGTACCAATTCTTAACTCATGCTCAATCCAAGTCAACTCAACTGTGCATTGCTGTCAAGTTGGAATTGACTCACAGCTGACTTGCTGACTCTTCAGCTGATTTTCAAAGGCTGTAAATCACATAGGAAAAGAATATCTATCTTATCATGTGCTATCTTCACACTTCCTGACACACCACAGCCCATTACACTAAGAAACCTTAGTATAATTTTAAAAACATGCATAAACATTTAGTAGGATCATCTATACCTTTTAATAAACTACATGCATGGTACACATTAACCAACCAATAATCCTAACTGAAGACTTTCCTAGTATAACAAATCTCCCAATTTTCTGACTGCTAGTACCAACGGTATTGATTGTGGATCCAAGTAAGATGAAGTTGTTGACAGTTTCAATCTTTTCTCTATCATGATGTTACCTATCCATTCAGTGGTAAGAATTTATTTTTCTTGATATCGAGATGAAATCCATATTGAAGGCTGTATTCTTTAATCTTCTGCAAGAAGTGGTACAACCACATAGAACTGCAAGAAATTTAAGCTACAATCTGAAGAGGCCATGGTAAGATAAATAACATTGCTGATGACAGATCTTGGCTGAAAGCACAGAACTCCAGAAAGATGTTGACTTGCGTTTTACTGACCTTGCAAAGACATTTGACTGTGCAGATTATCACAAATGATCGCTAATATTGAGAAGAAAGGGAAATCCAAAACAGTTAATTTTACTCTTGAGAAATAAAAAATACCAGGTAACAATGTTGATTGAAAAGAACAATGGAGTATGACATGAGATTTGAAATTAGGAAAGCTGTGAATTAAGATGGTATTTCTTCTCTATATCTATTCAATCTGTATGCTGAGAAATTAATTTGAGACTCTGGATGACATGAAGAAGAATGTGGCATAATTGTTGAAAGAAGATTTATCATCAATTTGCAGTATGGAGATGATACAACTTTGCTTGTAGAAAGTGAACAAGACTTGAAACACTTGCTGCAGAAGATCAGACTACAGCCTTCAATTTGGAGTACATCCCAACATCAAGGAAACAAAAATCTTCTCCATGACCATTAGAAAACACCGTGACAGATGAAGAAAGGTTTGACGTTTGAAGAAATGTTCTTTTACTTGTATTCACAATCAATACTAATGTTAATAGCAGTCAAGAAATTAAAAAAATGTGTTTCATTGGGAAAAGCTACTGTTAAAGCCTTCTCCAAAGTCCTAAAGAATAAGACTATTAGCTTTAAGACTATGATGTATCAAACGCTTTTTCCAATATGGTTAAAAGAAAACCTACCAACTGGGAAAAACGTTTGGCAATACCATCTCAGAAAAGGGTTTCATAACAAAAGTTTACAAAATATTACTTGGCCTTCAAAAGAAAAAGACTGATAAAGCAATTACAAAATGGGCAAAAGACATGGAAAGACTTTTCACAGAAGTAGACATTTGGATATCCAACAGACACACGAAGAAATGCTCAAAATTACTGGCAATAAGAGATGCAAATCAAAACCACAATGAGATACCGTCTCATCCCAGTTGTTGTTATTGTGTGCTGTCGAGTTGTCTGCATAGTGACTCTGTGTACAATAACTCTGAAGCCTGCCCTGTCCTGAGCCAATCTCACTGAGTCTGACACACTTATCTCCATTGCCCTAGTTACTGTATTAATCCATCTCATCTGGGGTCTCCTCTCCTGAGCTTTCCCTCCACCCTTCCAAGTATGATGTCCTTCTCCAAAAATATATTCCTCCTCACTACATGCCCAAAGTATGTGAGATGGAGAGTTAAACTCCTACCCTCCAAGGAGAAACTTGTTTTCACCCACTGCAACACAGATCAATTTGTTTTTTGATGGTCTATGGTATGTTCAAGATTCTTCTTCTGCACCACAAATCAAAGGCATCAATTCCCTTTCTGTCAGCTTTAGTCATTATGCAGCTCTCTGATGCATAACAAGTAATTGTGAAGACCATGACCTGGATCAGGTGTATCATAGTCTCTAGACTAACATTGTTGCTTTTCCATACTCTGGAAAGCTTCCTGACAGCAGATTTATCTAATGCAATTAGACTTTTGATTTTCTGACTGCTGGTGAAAAGGGTATTGATTGTGGAGCCAAGCAAGCTGTAATGGTTAACAACTTCAATCTCTTCTCCATTGGCCCAGCGGTGAGAATCTTTGTATTTTTGATGTTGAGCTTCAATTCATATTAAAGACTAGGTCTTTAAAGAAGGTCCTTGACCTTCTGCAGCAAGTGCTTTAGGTCTTCTTCAGTTTTAGCAAGTAAGGTTGTATCATCTCCATAACGTAGGTTGTTGATGATCCAATCCTGATACCACATTTCTCCTCATAAAGCTTAGTCTCCTGAATTATATATTCTGCATATAGATTGAAAATATATGGAAACAGGATGCATCCAGGAGCTGCAAAGTTTAGCAGGGCAGCAAGCAATAAAGGTTGGAGAGGATGTGGAGAGGCGGGAACTGTTGTACATTGTGGTGGGATTTTAAAATGGTACAACCACTCTTTTTTTTTTTAAATTTAGGTTGTTTATTTTTCATTTCAATGAACATCTACAGAGATTTTGGGATTCCATTCATTCATTGTTGC
>NW_006400037.1:2796060-2797684 GCF_000299155.1 Elephantulus edwardii
GTTATTTCTTTTAATGGTATCCCACATTATTCTTAAGTTTTCTTCTGTTTCCTTCTTCTTTCCTTCTGCTTTTTTCTCAGTTATATCTGTGGTGGCAATTCTATCTTCTACTTCACTAATTCTGTTTTCCATCTCTTCACCTCTATTTGTGTGTCCCTCAATCATGTTGACAGCATCAGAAACCTTCGATTTCATATTTTGAATTATGATTTCTTGTTTTCCCAGTGCCTCTAATGCCTCATTCGTTTTCTCTGCATTGTTTTGGACTGTTTTTTTAAGTTCCTCCTGATTTTTGACTGTAGTGTCCTGTAATTCTTCAAGTTTGTTTTTCATCCATTGAAAACATTCAATCATCTTTTTTCTAAATTCTGCATCAGAAAGTTCCATCAAACTTTCTGGCTTCATGAAATCCATTGCTACTATGTCATTTTAGGGGGGAGATATCTTGTTTTGGGCTTCTGCGGTGAGTGCGGTACCCTGCTTCTTTCAAGACATTGAAGTGGAAGAGTTGTTGAAAACGAAGGTGTTAGTTGGTTCTTGGTTTGATATCACTATTCTCTATAAAGATGTCCAGTACCTTCCTTTTGCTTAGGTTGATGGGACCAATGTGGTAGGGCGAAACAGAAGTTTGTAGTCTAAAGAAACTAAATCTTCAATACTGGACAACTTTTTTTCAAGTGCTGTTGAAACATGCTATAAATTTGGTTTACATTTTTTTATTCTTCTGTGTGGATTTTTGTATCATTTTTGTTTTTGTTGCTTCCCTCCCCCCCTTTTCTTTAAGTCCTGTGTCTGCGCACGGCCCTTGGCCAGTCCCAAAGTTCAGAGCTGGTGGGGGGTGGGGGTCGCGAGCTGGGTCGGAGGGGAGTAATGCGATACCTGAAGATGGGGGTCGTGGGTCAGAGCTGCAGGGGTGTGTCCCGATTCAAGTCCACTCTGACCGTCCACTGTGTCTGCACACGGCCCTTGGCCAGTCCCAAAGTTCAGAGCTGGCGGGGGTGGGGGCGCGAGCCGGTTCTGTGAGGAGCAATGAGATACCTGAAGATGGGGGTCGTGGGACAGAGCTGCAGGGGTGTGTCCCAATTCAAGTCCACTCCCACCATCCACTGCATCTGCGCATGGGCCTTGGCCAGTCCCAAAGTTCAGAACTACCGGGGGAGGGAGCGCGAGTATGGTCGGGGGGAGCAATGCGATATGTGAAGTTGGGGGTCGTGGGTCAGAGCTCCAGGGGTGTGTCTCGATTCAAGTCCACTCCCACCGTCCACTGCATCTACACACGGCTCTTGGCCAGTCCCAAAGTTCAGAGCTGGCGCAGGGGGGGGGTGGCGTGAGCCGGGTTGGGGGGGGACAATGCGATACCTGAAGATGGGGATCGTGGGTCAAAGCTGCAGGGGTGTGTCCCGATTCCAGTCCACTCCCAAAGTCCACTGCATCTGCGCACGGCCCTTGGCCAGTCCCAAAATTCAGAGCTGGCGGGAGGGGGGTGGCATGAGCCGGGTTGGGGGGGGACAATGCGATACCTGAAGATGGGGGTCGTGGGTCAGAGCTGCAGGGGTGTGTCCCGATTCAAGTCCACTCCCACCGTCCACTGCGTCTGCGCACGGTCCTTGGGTAGTCCCAAAGT
>NW_006400037.1:2799149-2799674 GCF_000299155.1 Elephantulus edwardii
TTGCCGGGGGGCGGGGGGGGCGTGAGCCGGGTCGGGTGGGAGCAATGCGATACCTGAAGATGGGGGTTGTGGGTCAGAGCTGCAGGGGTGTGTCCCACCGTTCACTGAGTCTGCGCACGGCCCTTGACCAGTCCCAAAGTTCAGAGCTGGGGGGGGGGTGCGCGCCGGGGGGGGGGGGGGAGCAATGCGATACCTGAAGATGGGGGTCGTCGGTCAGAGCTGCAGGAGTGTGTCCTGAATCAAGTCCACTCATACCGTCCACTGCGTTTGTGTATGTCCTTTGGACAGTCCTAAAGTTCAGGGCTGGTGTGGTGGGATGCGAGCCGGGTCGGGGGGCAGTAATGCGTTACCTGAAGATGGGGGTCATGGGTCAGAGCCACAGGGGTGTGTCCCGATTCAAGTCCACTCCCACCGTCCAATGCGTCTGCGCACGGCCCTTGGCCACTCCCAAAGTTCAGAGATGGCAGGGGTGGAGGGCGCGACCCGGGTCGGCGGGGAGCAATGCGATACCTGAAGATGGGGGTC
>NW_006400037.1:2800615-2834190 GCF_000299155.1 Elephantulus edwardii
GGTGGGGAGGAGGGTGCGAGCTGGGTCGGGAGGAGGGGGGAATTTCAGTACCTGAAGATAGGGGTCATGGGGGTGGTAGAATTTCACTACCTGAAGATAGGGGTCGTGGGTCAGAGCTGCAGGGGTGTGTCCCGATTTAAGTCCACTCCCACCATCTACTGCGTCTGCGCACGGCCTTTGGCCAGTCCCAAAGTTCAGAGCTGGCGGGGGGATGGGTGGCAAGAACTGGGTGGGGGGAGAGCAATGCGGTATCTGGAGATGGTGGTCATGGGTCAGAGATGCAGGGCAGTGTCCTGATTCAAGTCCACTCACACCGTCCACTGTGTCTCCGCACGAACCTTGGCCAGTCCCAAAGTTCAGAGCTGGCGGGGGGGGGTGCGAGCCGGGTCAGGGGGGAGCAATGCGATACCTGAAGATGGGGGTCGTGGGTCAGAGCTGAAGGGGTGTATACCAATTCAAGTCCACTCCCACTGTCCACTGCGTCTGCGCACGGCCCTTGGCCAGTCCCAAAGTTCAGAGCTGGGGGGGGGGCGGGAGCCGTGTCGGGGGTCAGCAATACGATACATGAAGATGGGGTCGTGGGTCAGAGCTGCAGTGGTGTGTCCCGATTCAAGTCCACTCCCACTGTCCACTGCGTCTGCGCACGGTCCTTGGCCAGTCCCAAAGTTCAGAGATGTCAGGGGGTGGGATGAGAGTCCGGTCGGCGGGGGGAGCAATGCGATGCCTGTAGATGGGGGTCGTGGGTCAGAGCTGAAGGGGTGTGTCCCGATTCAAGTCCATTCCCACCGTCCACTGCGTCTGTGCACGGCCCTTGCCCAGTCCTAAAGTTCCGAGCTGGCGAGGCGGGGGCGAACCGAGGCAGGGGGAAGTAATGCGATACCTGAAGCTTGGGGTCGTGGGTCAGAACTGCAGGTATCTGTCCCGGTTTAAGTCCACTCCCAAGGTCCACTGTGTCTGCGCACGGCCCTTGGCCAGTCCCATAGTTCAGAGTTTGCAGGCGGGGGGTGGGGCCAGGTCGGGGGGAAGCAATGCTATACATGAAGGTGCGGGTCATGGGTCAGAGCTGCAGGTGTGTGTCCCAATTCACGTCCAAGCCCACCGTCCACTGCGTCTGCACATGGCCCTTGGCCAGACCCAAATTTCAGAGCTGGGGGGGGGTGTGAGCCATGTCGGGGGTCAGCAATGCGATACCTGAAGATGGGTGTCGTGGGTCAGAGCTGCAGGGGTGTGTCCCAATTCAAGTCCACTCCCACCGTCCACAGAGTCTGCGCATTGCCCTTGGCCAGTCCCATAGTTCAGAGCCGGCAGGGGGTGGGGGAGGGGCGCGAGCCGGGTCGGGGGTTAGCAATGATATACATGAAGATGGGGGTCGTGGGTCAGAGCTGCAGGGGTGTGTCCCGATTCAAGTCCACTCCCACCATCCACTGCGTCTGCGCACGACCCTTGGCCAGTCCCAAAGTTCAGAGATGGCGGGGGGTGGGGGCGCGAGCTGGGTCAGGGGGGGCACAATGCGATACCTGAAGATGGGGGTCGTGGGTCAGAGCTGCAGTGGTGTGTCCCTGTTCAAGTCCACTCCCACCGTCCATTGCATCTGCACGCGGCCCTTGGCCAGTCACAAAGTTCAGAGCTGGTGGAGCGGGGGGTGGGGTGGGGCAAGAGCCGGCTTGGGGGGGGAAGAATTGCGATACCTGAAGACGGGGGTCGTGCATCACAGCTGCATGGGTGTGACCCGATTCAAGTCCACTCCGTCAAGTCCACTGCGTCTTTGTAGGGCCCTTGGCCAGTCCCAAAGTTCACAGGTGGCGGGGGGGGGGCGCGAGCCGGGTCGAGGGGGGGAGCAATGCCATACCTGAAGATGAGGGTCGTGGGTCAGAGCTGCAGGGGTGTGTCCCGATTCAATTCCACTCCCACCATCCACTGCGTCTGCGCACTGCCCTTGGCAAGTCCCAAAGTTCAGAGCTGGCAGAGGGGGGAGGCGCGAGCTGGTTCGGGGGGGAGCAATGCGATAACTGAAGACGGGGTTCTTGGGTCAGAGCTGCAGGGATGTGTCCCAATTCAAGTCCACTCCCACCGTCCACTGCGTCTGCGCACTGCCCTTGGCAAGTCCGAAAGTTCAGACCTGGTGGGGGGAGGGAGCCCGAGCTGTGACGGAGTGGAGCAATGCAATACCTGAAGATGGGGGTCGTGGGTCAGAGCTGCAGGGGTGTGTCCCGATTCAAGTCCAGTCCCACCGTCCACTGCGTCTGCGCACAGCCCTTGGCCAGTACCAAAGTTCAGAGCTTGCTGGGGGTGGGGCGCGAGCCGGGTCGGGGGCGGGAGCATTGTTATACCTGAAGATGGGGGTCATGAGTCACAGCTGCAGGGGTCTGTCCCTATTCAAGTCCACTCCCACCATCCAGTGTGTCTGCGCACGACACTTGGCCAATCACAAAGTTCAGACCTGGCGGAGCGGGGGGCGGGGCATGAGCTGGGGGGGGGGAGCATTGTTATACCTGAAGATGGGGGTCGTGCGTCACAGCTGCAGGGGTGTGTCCGGATTGAAGTCCACTCCCACCGTCCACTGTGTCTTCGCACGGCCCTTGGCCAGTCCCAAAGTTCAGAGCTGGCGGGGTGGGTGGCGCGATCCGGGTCGGGGAGGAGAAATGAGATACCTGAAGATGGGTGTCGTGGGTCAGAGCTACAGGGGTGTGTCCCTATTCAAGTCCACTCCCACTGTCCACTGCGTCTGCGCACGGCCCTTGGCCAGTCACAAAGCTCAGAGCTGGCGGGGGGGGGCGAGCTAGGTCACGGGGGAGCAATGTCATAACTGAAGATGGGGGTCGTGGGTCAGAGCTGTAGGGTGGTGTCCCAATTCAAGTCCACTCCCACCATCCACAGTGTCTGCGCAAGGCCCTTGGCCAGGCCCAAAGTTCAGAACAGGGGGCGAGGCGCGATTCAGGTCGGGGGGAGAAATGCGATACCTGAAGATGGGGGTCGTGGGTCAGAGCTGCAGGCATGTGTCCCAATTCAAGTCCACTCCCACCATCCACTGCGTCTGCGTAGGGCCCTTGGCCATTCCCAAAGTTCAGAGCTGGTGGGGGATGGGGGGCGCGAGCCGGGTCGGGGGGAGCAATGCGATACCTGAAGATGGGGGTCGTGGGTCAGAGGTGCAGGGGTGTGTCCCAATTCAAGTCCACTCCCACCGTCCACTGCGTCTGCGCATGGCCCTTGGCCAGTCCCAAAGTCCAGAGTTGGGGGGGAGAGCGAGCGGGGTTCGGTGGGAGCAATGCGATACATGAATATAGGGGTCAAGGGTCAGAGCTGCAGGGGTGTGTCCCGATTCAAGTCCACTCCCACTGTACACTGGTCTGCTGCATGGCCCTTAGCCACTCCCAAAGTTCAGAGCTGGCAGGGTGTGGGGGCCGCGAGCCGGGTTAGGGGGAGCAATGCGATACCTGAAGATGGGGGTCGTGGGTCAGAGCTGCAATGGTGTGTCCCGATTCAAGTCCACTCCCACTGTCCACTGGTCTGTGCACGGCCCTTGGCCAGTCCCAAAGTTCAGAGCAGGGGGTGGCACGAGCCGGGTCTGGGGGAGCAATGCGATACCTGAAGATGGGTTTCGTGGGTCAGAGCTGCAGTGGTGTGTCCCGATTCAAGTCCACTCCCACAGTCCACTGCGTCTGCGCTCAGCCCTTGACCATTCCCAAAGTCCAGAGTTGGGGGGGGGGCGCGAGCCAGGTTCGGTGGGAGCAATGCGATACCTGAAGAAGGGGGTCAAGGGTCAGAGCTGCAGGGGTGTGTCCCGATTCAAGTCCAGTCCCTCCGACCACTGCGTCTGTGCACGGCCCTTGGCCAGTCCCAAATTTCAGAGCTGGCGGGGGTGGGGGGTGGCGCGAGCCGGTCTGGGGTGAGCAATGAGATACCTGACGATGGGGGTTTTGGGTCAGAGCTGCAGGGGTGTGTCCCAATTCAAGTCCACTCCCACCGTCTACTGCGTCTGCGCAGGGTCCTTGGCCAGTCCCAAAGTTCAGAACTGGTGGGGGGGGGCACGAGCCGGGTTGGGGGGGGAACAATGCGATTTCTGAAGATGGGGGTTGTGGGTCAGAGCTGTAGGCGTGTGTCCCGATTCAAGTCCACTCCCACCATCCAGTTTGTCTGTACAGGGCCTTTGGCCAGTCCCAAAGTTCAGAGCAGGCGGGTGGGTGGGGGGGAGCAATGCCATACCTGAACATGGGGGTCATGTGTCAGAGCTGCAGGCGTGTGTCCCGATTCAAGTCCACTCCCACCATCCAGTTTGTCTGTACAGGGCCCTTGGCCAGTCCCAAAGTTCAGAGCTGGCGGGGGGTGGGGCTCGCGAGCCGGGTTAGGGGGAGCAATGCGATACCTGAAGATGGGGGTCGTGGATCAGAGCTGCAGGGGTGTGTCCCGATTAAAGTCCATTCCCACCGTCCACTGCGTCTGCGCATGGCACTTGGCCAGTCCCAAAGTTCAGAGCAGGGGGTGGCACGAGCCGGGTCGGGGGGAGCAATGCCATACCTGAAGATGGGAGTCACGTGTCAGAGCTGAAGGGGTGTTTCCGATTCAAGTCCACTCCCATCGTCCGTTATGTTTGCGCACAGCCCTTGGCCAGTCCCAAAGTTCAGAGCTGGCGGGGGGGGGGGGTGGCGCGAGTCAGGTCGGGTGAGGGGGAGTAATGCGATACCTGAAGATGTGGGTCGTGGGTCAGAGCTGCTGGGGTGTCGGTACAACCACTCTTGAAGCTATTTTGGGGTTTCCTTAAAAGGTTGAACATAGAAACGACATATGACCCAGTCACTACAACTCATAGATTCCCCATTGGTTTCTGAGGCTGCAAATCTTTATGTCCATTCTGTCCATACTGGCGTCTTCATCAATGACATTTTGGTTTGCTGTGAATCAAGTGACACACTAACCAGCACTACATCACTAGAGCTCTTTTAAACAGACTAAATCCATTTTCTTAGAGTCAATTTCAATGTAATTGTCACTCCTAAAGTCTATGTCGCACATGTTGTTGTAGTAGTTGTTATGTGCTGTGGAGTCACGACTCATAGTGACTCTATGTACAACAGCCCTAAACTTTGCTCTATCCTGTGCTAATCTTATTGTCTCTGATACACCTGTCCCTATTATCCTAGTCACTGAATCAACCCATCTCATCGAGAGTCTTCCTTTCTTGCGCTGTCCCTCCACCTTCCCAAGCATAACGTCCCTCTCCAAGGACTGATTCCACTGTGTGACTTGTCCAAAGTATGTCAGACGAAGCTTCAGAATCTTTGCCTTCAAGGAGCAGCCTGACTTCACCCTCCCTAGGACAAACTTGTTTGTTCTCCTAGCAGTCCATGGTATATTCAATACTCTTCTCCAGCACCACAACTCAAAGGCATCAATTCTTCTATCATCCCTAGTCCAGCATAGCAAGTAATTGCATAACAAGTAATTGCAAAGACCATGGCCTGTATCAGGAGCACTTTAGTCTCCAGATTGACATCATTGTTCTTCAGTACTTTGGAGAAGTCTCTGACTTCTCCCAATGCAACTCATATTTTAATTTCCTTACTTCTGGTGCCAAAGTGTTGATTGTAGAACCAAGCAAACTGAGGCTGTTAACAATCTCAATCTCTTCACCATCTCTCATGATGCTGCGAATCAGCCCAGTAGTGAGAATCTTTGTTTTCTTGATGTTGAGCTTCAATTCATATTGAAGGCTGTAGTCTTTGACCTTTTGCAGCAAGCACTTCAGGTCCTCCTCAGTTTCAGCAAGCAAGGTTATGTCATTTGTATAATGCAGATTGTTGATGAGTCTACCAGTCCTAATGCTACATTTCTCCTCATGGATTCCAGCATAGAATTATTAAAATTGCTGTTTAATATACTATCACTCATTCTGTATAGGTAACAATTCATTGTTGTTAAATCAGAACCAAGTCGTAGCTGACTCTTCAGTTGGTCTTCAAAGACTGTAAATGGCATGGGAGTAGATTGCCCATCTTTCTCCCTGGGAGTGGCTGATGTATTCAAATCATCTTCCACTGAGTTGGCAGTGCATCTTTTATTCACTAAATCACCAGAGCTTTCTATTTCTTTCTTTAGAAGGTGATTATAAATAGAAGCTTGAATCAAAAGAAAGCATTATTTCTCTTCTCTTCTTCACTCTCTTTGTGACCCGTCTTGCCTCTTTTTTGAGGCAAAGTGTGCAAATCCATGATTTTTTAAAAAAATACAAGACTTTTGTTTATTTGCATGAAAAATACTGTCAATTAAAATCCTGAAAATGTACAAAAATATTTTCACAGTCATGTCCTCAAAGCTTTATTAATTAATAAGATCCAAAAACCTTGTAGGACAGACATTTTAACATGGAAACAAGAAACCAATAAGTACTGATTGTTAAATGGCACATTTACAATGCAACTCTCCGATGTAAGGTCTGAAATAGGTGTAGCTTGAAGAAACATCTGACAACTTCAAAGATTATCTACCTATCTAATTATTTACCCATCCTTCTGACCTTTAGAGTGGGAACTCTCCTATGACAATTGATGAGGAAATCCTGAATATTTCCCCACATTTTTTTACTTATATGCCATCTCTTATGTTAATTTTGAAGCTGCATAGTGACTGAGCAGATACCCACATTTCTTCTTGTCTGTAGGCTGAGTCCCAACACTGACGGCCAATGATGGATGCTCTCTACCAACTGAAGCAGTGTATATTCAGTGGATAACTCTTCTCTATGTTGGATATTTTCAATACCTGACACAAAAAACTGGAGTACATTTCATAATACGAAGCAGAAAGAAACAGAACTATTAAGAAAGCAATTGTTTTGTAAGGAAAAAAAAGATGAAATAGTGTTTTCATGTTTCAACAACAGATTAAGAACTTTTCTCTAGGTCCAACTTGCAGGACAATGGACAAAGTTGATGAGAGTTTGAGTTTCTTCAGAGAAGCTGATCAGACAGGTGACTGACAGTATACACACATAATACACATAATGTAAAATATAGAAAACTCGTCTTCACGACAGGAGTACTAAAGCACAAATACTGATGTGAAGGACTGTATTTGAATCAAAAGACTTTATCTCCGTAGTTCCTGTAGATATAATTCCTTGCAAGGTCCATAATAAATTACTGGTTTCCTAGAGGTTCCTGAAACAAGGCCTTGATGAATGTTACTTCCACTGTCCTCAGTCCCACTGTCTCCTCAGATGAACCTGGGAAACAGGATATAAATGTGTAAAGTTAACACGTGCTCATGTGGGAAAGCAGATCATCGGGTTCAAGTGAAATTCTCCAGCTGTGAGTGCCATAAACCCTGTCACCACGGCTGTTTTATTCAATCATATATCTGAATTCCTCAGCACAAATACAAGAGCAATGTTGATGAGTCAAACAAATCTTTCTTCAGGAAAAGGATTGCAAACTATCTATGTGAGTCCAGGTTCTTCAAGTTTTCTATCATCACATCCACGTAGAGTTTCTTCTGCACCTCCTCCAGTAAAGCCCATTCTTCCTGGGTCATGACTATAATCACATCTTCAAGGAACAATGGTGCCTAGAACACGAGAGTCTGAATCAGGCACCATATTGATCACAGAATAAAATATGCTGTAAAAAGGACAGACTTACAAAGGCACTCTTTAGCATATAATGAAAAAGGGGGGAGGGGGGAGGGGTTTGTGCGGGGAGAAGGGTGCAACAATGAATGAATGGAATCCCAAAATTTCTGTAGATGTTCATTGAAATGAAAAATAAACAACCTAAATTAAAAAAAAAGAACCTTCTGACTTACTTTTAATCACATCTTCTCTCTATCATAAAAAAAAACCCCATTTCATCTCCTGTAAAAGATTAGTAAATACAACTGATAATGTATATTAGTATAGCCTGGACACAGCATGACACATTTAACGCGGTGGAATGGCAGAGTTTAACATTCAAACTGAAAATCCATAAAATTCTATGGCAACAAAGGCCTACGAAGCTTATCTTTTCTTGAGCTCTGTGAGATGAAGTAACATAAACTTCACCTGATAAGACTCTTTCAGAGACGTATTAATTAAAAGTTGGAGGACCCTGTAGTTTACAACTGGCCAAGAGTACTGAATATAACAGTGACTGTCAGGGGAAAACATCAAAACACTGAATGAAAAACACAGGATGATCGTTGTAAGTAAGGATGATGAAAGGTTGTCTTAAACACTTTAGGAATATCATCTCAGAGTCAGCCCTTGGGAAAAAAACCCTCCAAGTTTGGAAAAGTAGAAGCTTAAAAAAAAGACAGGAAGTAGAACCTTATCAGACAGAAAGACGTTCAACAAAATAAAATGACATGTGAACAACCATACAGGACTTGAGCATGATGGAGATTCTGACCACAAAGTAGGGGAGGGCGTGTTTTGGCCTGTCTGACCACTGGGTCACTGGGACCACAGCACCTGTGATTCTTTAAAAGCCACTAGAGATGCAAATCAGAACAATAATAAGGGATCATCACACCACAGCAACACTATCAATGCTCACCAGGTTAGCAAAGAACAGACAACAGTGGAGAGCTTAGACCACACAGTTCCTTGCCTAATTTGAATAAAACCACCATTTCATGCACTTATCCTCTTACCTATTTTACAATAGAAAGTATCCATCAATGAATAAATGGCTAAAGAAATGATGGTAAATTCACACAATGGAGTTTTATGTATCTCTTAAAAAGTGATTAAAAATTACTGAAATACTAAACAACATTCAGAAATCTATGAAGAGTGGCAAGAGGCAGTCACACAAAAAATTGTGGTATATAAAATTTAATAGAAAAAGTTAGCAAAAGGTAACAAGCATGGTAGAGATTCTGAGGACAAAACAGGATGGGGCATGTTTGAGATCCGTTTTTCATGGGGGCATGGTAAATTAGGGTCACCACAATGAAATCTAAAAGAATTTGCAAAAGATAGAATTATAAACACAGAAAGCACATAGGTCGAAATCAGTATAGGGAAGGTCTGTGAACGTGCAAGGTCCCCACAGCTTTCCAGGTCTAGACGGAAGGACACATCTGGACCAAATGACAGAAACCAGTGTGTGCTTGATAAACTCTGGCCGCAGAGGTTTGGTGCTGATGGGCCGGGAAGCTGCAGACTGTCAGTGGTGGAGCATCGAGGGAGTTCAAGTGTGTTAAGTTTTCCGTCATGACCTCCTGGTGTAGTTTCTTCTGATCTGTACTCAGCAAAGCCCATTCTTGCTGGCTAAAGGCCATGATGACATCCGCAAGGAAGAAAGGCACTATATTTCTCTCCATTTTTTGCAGCCGAGCAGAACGTTGTCCTGAAGCCCAGTCACTTTGAGAAGAGAGGTCGGAGTGGACTCAACACCAGGCTGAAGACGCTCCAAGAAACGCAGCTCTGACCCCCGGTCACTCGGCTTCCAGCGATGGCCGTGGTCAGCGTCTGTCAAAAAGTGGAGGTGGGTCACCGTTAAAGGAAGTCCAGAGGCTCCGGGAGGGACAGGGAGCGCGGACGCAGCGTCCTCGGAGCCCGGACAGTCTGAGAGGTCAGCAGGCAACGGGCCAGGCAGCCCGCAGTGGCCAAAACTCTCACCAGCCCCAAATCCATGATTTTTTTAAATGACAGCATTTTGATGCCCATTGACTTGACCCTGAGTTTCTTTTCCGGAAAACTCTACCTTGTTTTTGTTGCTCAGAGGTGCTCAGGAAACTTGTTAGAAACGCGATTAGGTAAAGAGGCTTCGGTTCAGATTAGCTCTGAGACCATCCTAGAGGGACCAGGCGCCATCTGGGGACATACGTGACAAGATTCTTCTCAAGTCATATTCAAATCCCTCTATGATTAACCCAAGGGCTAGAGGAGTGCTGAAGGTGTGCAGAAGGGAAAGTATTTTGTTTAATTGTGTAGTGTCACTTGCATTTATTTCTCTTATGTTATGCTGAATAGTCAGATTAGTTTGTACTGAGGGACATTTTTATTAGAGCTGCATTCAATACAGTATTGAACAGGAGCACTCGAAATATTTTTTGAAAAAGAGAAAGAGATTTAGGTTTTCTTTTGTTTTTAATGATAAACAAATAAGACTCAGAATTACTTGCTAAAGAGTTTTAAAAAGTCTTGACAAGACAGGGTCAAAATAGGCATTGATCAATAGTAGTCAATTATATTAAATACAATGTAAATACAGGGTTGTTCCAAACTCAATGCACATGTATGAAAAAAAGAAGGTCAACTGTTTAATAAAATGCCAGATTGTCTTCCAGAGTGATTGTACCATTTTACAATTCCACGAGCAGTGCATGAGAGGTTCAATCTCTCTACATGCTCTCCAACATTTATTGCTTGCTGTCCTGTTAAACTTTGCCACTGCTACTGGAGTGAGATGGGATCTCATTGTAGTTTTGATTTGCTTCTCTCTTATTGCTAGTGTGGTTTTTCCCCTTTCTTTTTGCTGCAATGACTTAGTATAGTTTTATTTGTTAGTAAGTGTATTGCCAGTGATTTTGAGCATTTCCTCATGGGTCTGTTTGCCATTGAATGTCTTCCTCTGTGAAAAATCTTTCCATATCTTTTCCCATTTTGTAATTAGGTTATCAGTCTTTTTCTTGTGGAGGCCCTGCATTATTCTGTAAACATTCTTTTTTTTTTTTAATGGAACCTTTGTGATGACATTGCCAAATTTTTTTTTCCAGTCAGTAGATTTTCTTTTCATCCTATTGGAAAAAGTTTTTTATGCATATACATAGATGTTGTTGTTGTTGTTGTTAAGTGTTATCAAGTCGCAGATGACTCACAGTGACCCAATGAATAAAATACCTAAACACTTGTATAACTCTCATTGTTTCTCCACTTTCATAAAGTTTCCAGAAGCAAGTTATTTTGGAAGTGGATGCCACTCCTGCTTCCAAGCATGTTTTAATCGGGGAACTCAAACAAACACTGTCCTACATGGGTAACCATTATCACATTTGACACATCAGTATCACAGTGTTTAGCATCACAGCAACCATGGGTTACCTCTGTACAGCAAATGGACAGAGCTATACCACTTAGAAGAATACTTGACCAGAAACAATTAAAATCAGACCTGACAGCCTCAGATTAGAAATTCTATGTGACCCAGCTCGTCCACTGCTAGGAATATACCCCAAGGAAAACAGAGTTAAGGCACAAAGGGGGATTTGTACACAAATGTTCATAGCAGCATTATTCATAATAGCAAGAAGATTGAAATAGCCCAGATGTCCATCAACAAATGAATGTACTAAGAAATTGTGGTACATTCACATGATGGAATGCTATGCAGCACTCAGGAGCAATGATTTAAAAATATATATATAGTGCAATCTATGAGAGACTGGAAAGCATTATGCAGAATGATCTAAGTCAGCCTCATGAGGACAAATACTGCACAAGACTATTTTTTTAACAACTAGGAGTATAACTAGTAGATTATACATAAACTTCCAAAGGAGAAAGGGGAAGTAACAGAGCGCTAAGGGTGTGGAGGGAGGAAAGAATTGAGTTGCAGCGTTTGGTGGACAGAGGAAGAAGGTGAAGGAATTAGGAAAGATCCATTTAGAACCTGAAAAGAGAAGGTAATACTAGGCATAGATTCACAGTGATTAATTTTATAAAACAATGTATAAGAACGATCATAGGGAACACAATATGAATGAAGAAATGTGTGACCACAATGTATATTAATGAAATATCACATATCTGAATTTTATATGCAAACCTATATAAAAGAATAAAAAGGAAAAAAAGTAAAGCTATTTAATTTTTATCAATGCAGCAACTTTAATATAAATGAGGTTTGATGTGATCTGGATAAGAAATGCTTGTGTATTGGCAAACTATTTTCTCTGGAAGAGGACAGTTGGCAACCTAGAGAATGCAAAAGAAGCTCGAATTAGAGAGGCATCTGAGCTGCAAAGCATGTTACGAGTGAGCTGCGCTCAAACTGGGTCCCCTTAAAG
This sequence comes from Elephantulus edwardii, assembly GCF_000299155.1. Classification (NCBI taxonomy): domain Eukaryota; kingdom Metazoa; phylum Chordata; class Mammalia; order Macroscelidea; family Macroscelididae; genus Elephantulus; species Elephantulus edwardii. Next base: position 2,812,604 of record NW_006400037.1, read on the forward strand.
TAATGTCTGACTGATGATTAACGTCACCTTGGATTAAATTGATTGGCTCTGGTTAATCCCTGGGTGGATTTACTAAGAATAAGTCCAAAGACGTTACTTTCTTTGCATGACATGAACAGCTTGCATATCTGTGATATTTATGTGAATTATTCTAACACCTCAAAACATCTTTTACACTTCTTTATATAAGAAGGTCCAAGGACTGGTAAGTACAAGATAATTCGAAATTTTTCTTTTATAAATAATTTCTATTTAGGTAGCTGTGTTTTATTTTCCATTTTCTACTTAGATCACATATTTGTGCTTTATCATTAACCAGTAGACAAAGGGCAAATCTTGATAATTTTTATAATCTTTTATTCAAATATGTCAGCAATCTTCCTGAAGGGAACTTTAATATCAGAAAATCAAGTAAATTTGTTTTAGTAAAACATGGATAAGTTTAATTTTTTTCTGGTTATGGAAGTCTCACATACTTATTACAGAACACTGTACAATATATGAAGATAAAAGGAAGCTGCTTGTATTTTAACAATGCTATTACTGTCATAACTAATAATAATGGTATTCCCTTTTTGAGGCTTGACATTCTACAGAGTTATGCTAACCTATGAAATAAGCCAGTTTTTCTTATAACATCAAAGCTATTAGTTGCCATGAGAAGTAACTTCCTGAATTTCTTTTTCTTTTTCTAAATTCCTCCTAAGTTGCCCCAAACACTTCTTATTAGTTTCTGTCAAGTTGATTTCAACTCATTGTATCCCATGGGTTGGAAAGTAGAATTTCTTGATGAGATTTTGTCTGTACCCTTAATGGAAGACAGTTGCCAGGCCATTTCTTCCACAGCACTGCTGGGTGGGTTTGAACTGCCAACTTGTAGTTTAGCAGTCAAGTGAAAAGTGTTTGTGTCACCTACTCACCTGACAGATAGGGAAATGTAAAATGGAGTGGAATGATGCTCTGAAGTGGTGAAGAGAGTGGTGGAGGGAACTCTGACAGCATAGATTTAAATGTACAGCTGGGTATGAATAATGGGGTCACAAGAGAATCTAACCGTGGCTGAGTTATGAGATTATAATAAATCAAAGGAAGTTGAAAAATCTGTTTAACTTGAAAAAAAGAAAAGAAAAGAAAAACATTCTCATGTTAACTCCAGGGTCTAATATTCTTCCCAAAAGAGTGGATGATATTGATAACAAATGGTTAAGTCATTAACTGTAGATTTTAAAATCGATTGATCTGGAAGCAAAAAGCTACCTCTAGGGAGGAGAGTGGAAGGGTTAAACATTCTGTTGTTTCCCTTCTCCACTGTTAGAAGAAGTGCTGTGCTGCGCATGCAGCCTATGCTGCCAGAAGACTGGATCAATTTTAGGTTATTGAACTGCTTTGTTCTCTAGGTAGCATTATTGTCTTATTTACATTTCAGAGGCAATGTTGTTTAAAACATTCAGCCTTGTTATTTAAAATGTGTATGCAAAAGATTGTTGTAATTTCTATTCAGATTCTGACTAGTTTTACAGGGTAATTAAAGAATGTGTCCAACTAAGACAGGTGCTAAAAGCTACATAAGCAGGTGGCCATTTCACAGGTGGGGCCACTCTACTGTCCAGATGTACTGACCGCAATGCTGACCTTGGTTGTGCACACCAGCAGTCTCCTTATTTAAATTTGCCTTCTTCTTGGAGGGTGTCTCAATCTCCCTCTGCCTTTCACCTGTCAGGTTTACACAGACATTTTGAAACTGCTATTTCTTCCAAGTTCTTCTCTCTCTCCTTCATGTTCTCACGGCAACATGAACTCTTTCACCATGAAGGACAAGCACAGGATCATATCAGGTTGAAGGTGGACTCACTCCTTTAGATATGTGGTTTGCCCTTTCTTCCCCAATGGTGACTTTGTGCTCAGTGTGGACAAGGATCCTTTTGTTCGGTGGTAACAGCTACTCTTTATTATCTTCTGGGAGATACAAAAGACTCGCCTTAACATAAGCTCTTAAATGGAATTGCTATATTCTCTAAAACCTTCGCTGGTGACTGTTGGATATTTCCAGAGGGCTTACATGCAATGAGGATCATGTGACCTGTGTTTTTGCTACAGCTCCTACGTTGGCCTAGTGGACAGAAAATTATGCTACTAAGCCCTAGGTGGGTGATTTTAATCTGCCTCAGGCCTGGTTCAAATTGTTTTTTTGTCAAAACATTCTTCTAGGTGGTATAGTACTGGTCTGTGCATTGCTGTACAGAGGTAACTCGTGATTGCCGTGATGCCAAACACTATGAGACTGATGTGCCAAATGTGGTAATGGTTATCCATGGTGGACAGTGTTTTGTGGAGCTCCCCAATTAAAACAAGCTTGGAAGGATGATTGACATCCACTTCTGAAATGGCTTGCCTCTGGAAACTCTGTGAACAGTGCTCAAGCCTTTTATTCATAGGGTCGCTATGTGTCGTCTATGACTCGAAGGCACCTAACAACAACAACAACCCTCAACCAGTAACCTTTCAGGTGCTATCCCTGCTAGGGCTTCTCAACTGCTGGAATATAGCTCTCACCTTCCCTCCTCTAGGCGTCTGCCTTGCAACCAGTGTTTGGAGCTGGAGGTGACACTTTTTCACTAATTTGACTTATTTTTTAAAAATTATTTTCTTATTGGTTTGTTTACAAAGTTTATATAATTGTGTTTCACACTGTACTTCGTCCACATTGTGTTTCATACAACCGTTCCCATGCATTATGTTTTATAAAATTATTCACCATTGTACTTTGCCCACCATACCCTGTCTTTTAAAATGACTTCCAGAGTGGTTGTACCATTTTAAAATCCCACCAACAGTGTATGAGAGTTCCCACCTCTCTACATCCTCTCCAACATTTATTGCTTGCTGCCCTGCTAAACTTTGCCATTGCTATTGGGGTGAGATGGTATCTCATTTGGTTTTGATTTGCATCTTTCTTATTGTCAGTGATTTGGTGCATTTCTTCATGTGTCTGTTGGCCATCTGAATGTCTTCCATTGTGAAAAGTCTTTCCATGTCTTTTGCCCATTTTGTAATCTGGAAGTTCAGGAATATTTTGTAAACTTACAACATCCTTTTCTGATACAGCTTTGCCAAATGTTTTTTTTCCCCAGTTGGTAGGCTATCTTTCCACATTATTTTAAAACTTTTTAGTTTTTGATGCACACTGGGATTTAATCTTTAGAAGGCCCCATTCATCAATTTTATCCTCTCCAGACTGTGTATTTCTGGTTGTATTTGTCATCTTCTTTATACCATAAACTAGGCCTTCTAAGCTCGATCCCAGTTTGTCTCTTATGAACTTTATGGTTTTGGGCTTTCCTCCCACCTTGAGTTGATTTTTGTGTATGATGTGAGATGAGGATCCTGTTTCAGCTTTCTGCAGTTAGTAGTCCAGTTTTTCCAGCATCATTGTTAAAGAGGTTGTCGTTTCTCTTATTTTATAGGTTTTATTTCCTTGTGGAATATCAGCTGACCAGAGTTATAGAGGTACATTTCTGGGTTTTCTATTCTATTCCATTGGTCCATGTGCCACTTGTCATTACACCGTGCCATTCTGTTTTTTATTATTTCCACTATGGAGTAGGTTTTGAGATCAAGGAGTGTAATGCCTCCCACTTTATTTTTGTTTTTCAGAAGTGCTTTGTTTATTTAGGTTCTCTTTCCTCTCCAAATAAGCTTGACAATTTCCCTTTCGATCTCTTTGAAAAATGAATTTGGTATCTATATTGGAATTGCATTAAACATGTAGATTGCTTTTGGGAGGATTGTCATTTTCACAATATTACCCATTAACAGGGAAAATTTTCCCTTTACTTAAGTCTTTTATTGTTTCTCACAGAAGTATTCTGCAGTTTTCTTTGTCCATGTATTCTGTGTATCTTGTTAGGCTCATTCCCAAGTATCTCAATGTGGTTGGCTAATGTAAATAGTATTGCATTCTTGGTTTCCTTCTCTGAGTTCTTTTTGTTACTGTAGAGAAATCCCACTGATTTTTGGATATTGGTTTTATATCCTGCCACCCTACTAAATTGGTCCACTAGCTTTAACGGTTTTTGTTGTTGTATTTGTTGATTTCTTGGGGCTTTCTGTGTACAGCATCATACAATCTGCATATAGAGATAATTTAACTATCTTTTAGCCCATTTGGATGCCTTTTATTTCCTTCTCTTGTCATAGTGCCTAGCAAGTACTTTCAATACAATACTGAATAGTAATTGTGACAGTGGGCATCCTTGTCTGGTCTCTCTGTTTGCAAGGAAAATACTTTTACTTTTTCTCCATTGAGAATGATATTGGCTCTTAGTTTTAAATATATACTTCTAACTATGTTGATAATATTCCCTTCTATTCCTATTTTGCTGAATGTCTTAATCAGGAAGGATGCTGGATTTTGTCAAATATTTTTCCCTGCATCAATTGCTAGGATCATAAGATTCTTGTTATTTGATTTGTTAATGTGGTGAATTACATTGATAGTTTTTCTTATACTGAACCATTGTTACATTCTTCTTCTGAATTCCACTTGATCATGATGATTTTTTTTTAAAATGTGCTGTTGGATTTCATTGTCGAGGATTTTGTTAAGGATTTTTACATCTATGTTAATGAGATATATTTATCTGTATTTTTCTTTTTTGGCAATATCTTGGTCTGGTTTTGGTATTAAGATTATGCTTCCTTCATAGAATGTCTCTAGGAGTGTTCCTTATTTTCCTATATTTTGAAATAATTTATGTAGAATTGGTGATAGATCTTCTCTGAATGTTTGGTAAAATTCAGGCATGAAGCCATCCGGTCCAGTACTTTTTTTTTGTTGGGGAGTCTTTATGACCTGCTCTATTTCTTCTTTTGCAATGGTTCTATTCAACTATTATTCTACACCTGTCTGTGTCATCTAGTTAGGGCACAAATTTCAAGGAATTTTTATTGTACTAATCTTTCAACGTTTCTCTACTGATGTGAACACAGAATCTCTACATTCTTGGGTCAGCCCCTGAATCCTTTCAAAAAGAAAAAGTAAAATCTTCCGTGCGGATATGTTCCCAAGGTGATCATCAGGTCAGAAGTCCTCAAAACAGTAAAATATAGGGACAGAAAACTAGGAAGCAAACTTGAAAGACATAACTAAAAGCCATTTAAAAATTAGATTAAATATGGTTTTAAATACCATTCATGTAAAGCATTTTAAACTATATGTAAGTGGAATAGCGTGCTCTGAAGTCCTTAATTAAACACGAAGGAGCTCATCCTTCTTACGGCTGCAGAGGACACAGAGACTAAGCAGTGTGCTCAAGGTCAGCGCCCACGTTATGGGAAGGGGGTGAGAAGAGGCTGCAGTTTTGCTGACCACATAGCAAAGTTGGATTCCCTGCTGCCCAGCCCTGCTACAGCTGCCTTTATGATCTTAAGTACATAATGACTTCAAACAGCTCAGGGGAGGGCAGAGGGGAAATACCTCAAATTTCTCGGCTGATCTTTGGATACATTTTCCTAAATTACAGAAGAATAAGATTTGCAAATCAAATTGGGGATATATGAAAGATCTTAGATAAAGGCTTGCAAACATTTAAGGAAGATTTACAGCTGATTTTTACTGACAAACTTGTCTTTTTCATACATGTAATAATGACTAATATCCTATCTGTAAGAATAACTAGAAAGTTCTGGTGGCATAGTGGTAAGGAGATATGCTGCCAATCAAAAGACATCCAATTCGAATCCACCAGCTGCCCTGAGGAAGAAAGATGGGCAATCTCCTCCAGTGCGATTTACAGCCTCTGAAAACCCATTAGGTTGGTTCTGACTTGTCTGTTTGTAACTCCACCACCACCACCACCACCACAATGACTATTTACTTGGCTCATTTTGTCTTTAAATGGTCCCCTTGTTTCACAGCAGCTGAGTATTCTTCCTCTGTCAAACCTGTTGCTGCTCAAAGCTACCCCTCATCATCTGTACACTTCCCCCTCTCATTTATATTGGGTCTGCTGATTTTTATTCTTTTTTAATACTAATATAAAGCTATATATTATAAGCATGCTTGTCAGATTATTTCTTTGTTTTATTAATATTTTCCTCATTCATTCATTGTTGTACATTTTCCTCTCTGCCTACCCTCTCTTTCAGTTCGTTTTCTTTTTGAAAAAAGAAAAAAAAATAATCTTTCATTGTTATACAATCCCTCCTGTCCCCAAGTCCAATTTACTATGCAACTCTTATTCTAGACTGTTGTCATGCAAATAATACCTAATCATATATTCCTTTTAAACAGTTATCTTCCTCATCTCTTTCAATGTGGTGTACATGATTTATCCCCTCTCAGTTTACCCAACCCCGATGTCAGTCTTATTTTTTAACAGTGGCATTATGCAGTATTTGTCCTTTTGTGACTGAGATAGTTCAGTCAGCATAATGTCCTCCAAATTTTGTATAATATTTCATAAGTTCCTTGTTTTCCAATGCTGCATAGTATTCCATTGTGTGAATAAACCACCATATGTACATCTTTGCATGATGGCAATGCTCATCCTTCTTCCACTGATTCAAACTGCCAACCTTTCAGTCAGCAGCTCAATAGGTTGCATATTAACTACCAGGGCTCCTTTCCTTTGTCAAAGAGCAGCAAGAACTGAATTCTGTTAAAGCAACAGGAAATAGCCATATGATGGCACAAATAAAAACTCAGACCTGGATCAACCCATCTAAACACAGTTTTACTTGTCAATCACAGTCTCTGACTTTATTGAAAATTCACTTTTGTTGTTATGTGCCTTCAAGTCAGAACCGACTCATAGCTGACAATCAAGCTTTCAGAGGCAGTTTGGGAGACGATTTGCCCATCTCTTTCCCGTGGAGCAGCTGGTGTATTCAAACTGTGTGTCTTTGGTTTGACAGAGCAGCTCCTTAAGAACAATGTTGGTTTTAGATACTGTTGAGTCGAGTATAACTCTTAGTGACTCTGTGAACAACAGACTTAAACCCTGTCCTGTCCTGTGCTATCTATCCTCATTCTTTCTGACACACTTGAGGCCATTGCAGCAGTCATTGTATCGATCTATCTGGTTGAAGTTCTTCCTCTGTTTGACCAACCTTCTACCTTTCCAAGCATGATGTTCTATTTTAAGAAATCATTCTTCCTAATAATATACTCAAAATATGTGAGCCAAAGCTTCACCACTCTTGACTTTAAGGAGTCTGTCTGTTCTTTTGGCCTCCCATCCCTAAGTTTTAATGTTACTACCACTAGAGGGAGCATTACTCAGATTCCACCATTTTTAGCGGCTGTCTCAATGCTGTCTGCCATTCATTTAAATCCAGGTTTCCCTGAGCAAGGTAGGAGATATGTATATTTTTCTGAATTTCATACTAGTCTTCAGGGGAAGTGTTACACAGTATCTATACATATATACACTATATGGCCGTCTTTCCTCTAAGTATCTATGTGATATATTCCTCCTAGAATTCAATGGTAAGAGACATTTTCCTCTATAGGGATTCAGTTGGTTCCATTTCAGAGACAATTAGAAGTTTATAACCTTGCCTTGTTCACTTGACTGTCAAAATATGAGGAACTACACTTATCAACTACAACACTCTTTTATCTTTCTCACTAGATGGTTTGTGATTTGTGCTTCTTTTTTATTTTAAAATTGTTCAATGATTCCTGTTAATTTCTAAAAATTCAAAGTTAAAACAAAACAAACCCCAAACTCACAAATAATAGTCTGTCCATTGCTCTGTTTTTGAGTGGTAAGTACTATTAACATTAGAATGTACATACTTCCAAATTTTTCCTTATTTGTGTGTGTGGATACACACACACACACACACACACACACACATTTGTGTTTATATGCATGTGTATATATATATTTGTGTGTATATATATATATTTATGTGTATATATATTTGTGTGTATGTGTATATATGTAAGTCAATGTCAGGAAAGACTGTGTTTTTTCATTTACTAATATTTAGTGACCCTTTTTCTATACCAATAAATCAAACAAAAATCTCAAGCTCTTTGCTGCCAAATTGGGATCGACTCATAACTGATTCTCTAGTAGTTTCTCAGAGGTTCTAAATTGTACAGAAGGAGACTGTCCGTCATTTTTCTGTGAAGTAGGTAGTGGAGTTGAAACACAAGAGCTGCACCACCTTTGCTTTAACTATGCAACTCTCTACAGACTATGCAACCAGAGCTCCTATGTTGATAGAGATCTATAAAGACATATAGAACGGCTGCATAAGTGTATATATAATAATTTATTTACCTAGGCCCTTTGTTAGGCAGGTATGGTATCTCAGTGTTGAGGAATTGTGCTGCCACCCCAAAGGCAGAAGACGTGACTTCACCAGCTGATCTGGGAGGGAAATATGGTTAGTCTCCTCCTGTGACTTACAACATCTGAAAACCCACAAAAGCGTCAGCTATGAGTTGGTTCTGACACCATGGCAAACAGCAACAGCAAGAAGATGTCCTTCCTTTTCTTTCTTTCTTCCTTCCTTCCTTAAAGATATTATGAATATGGGCTGATGAAAGAATAAACAAATCTATGCTGGAGGAAGCAAGTGCAACCAGGGTGCTCTTTAGAGACAAGAAAGGTGAAACTTTAATTGGGCACATTGTCTGGATGGAACAGTCCTTGGGAAAACACATCAAGTTGGAAAAGGTGGAGGGTGAGAATGAGAGGACTACCCTTAATAAGATGTATTGGCTAAATAACTTTAAGAATGGACTTCATAATGTGATAGAAGGTGAGGATGGGACAAGACAGAGGAAGATTCAGATCTGTTGTTCATAGGGTCTAAGTGGACTTGATGACACCTAACAACAACAAACCCTTAGTAAGGCATTTACATTGTTTTAACTATAATTATCTTTATTTCATTGTTACATGTATGCCCTTTTCTTTTAAGACACTTAAAATTATCTTTCAAAAATGGCACATATAAACAAATTTGTGGAAAAAAATGAAAATCCTAATCTGTATGTCAGGCATAATTGCTTTGGGAGCTCTGGTGGCCTAGTGGTAAGAAGCTGTGCTGAAAAATCTCAAAGGCACACAGTTTGAATCCACCAGCTGCTCCTGGAGACTAACACTTTTCTTGTCTCTCTAGGTCTCAACCAAGATGAGTGAAACCCCTTCCACTAGTTTCTCAATGATTCAGCAGCGATCTTCTGAAGGCCAGGTTGCCCCGCCTCGCCACCCGAGCGTCACTCAACCTGTGGTGGCCAAACGCATCAGTTTCTACAAGAGTGGAGACCCCCAGTTCGGAGGCGTCACTGTGGTCGTCAATCCCCGCTCCTTCAAAACCTTCGATGCTCTACTTGATAACCTGTCCTCGAAGGTGCCCCTGCCGTTTGGGGTGAGGAACATCAGCACCCCGCGGGGCCGGCACAGCGTCACGCAGCTGGAGCAGCTGCAAGACGGGCGGGCCTACCTGTGCTCGCACAGGCAGCGCGCGCAGCCAGTGGACCTGGAGCGCGCGCGCCGCCGGCCTCGGCCTTGGCACAGCAGCCGCGCGCTCAGCGTCCACTCGCCGCGCCGCGCGCCCCCGGCCTCCTGGCTGCGCGGGTCCCGCAGGCTCGTGATCTTCCGCAACGGAGACCCGCGCAGTGGGCGCGTGGTGGTGGCCAGCCGCGGTGTCACCCAGAGCTTCGAGGCCTTTCTGCAGCACCTCGCCGAGGTCCTGCGGTGCCCAGTGGTGAAGCTGTACGCGACGGACGGACGGAAGGTGTGTACGCTGTGCGCTGGGGTTCTGGGGTCTGTCGGCCCAAAGTACGGTCGTCCTTCGCCCTCGCCTTCGTCGGGCTCCTTCAGCCTCTAGCCTCCCCCTGCACCTGGTTCTCTAGGTCCAGCAGACCGAACAGTATTTTCCCCTCCTCTAGGCTGGCACAACCGCCAGGTCTTTCTCCCACATTCTTCTTTTGCTCTGCTGGAGCTCTGGAGCATAGCCCTTAGAGAGCTGCACTGCTAACCAAATTCCCCAACCTCTCTTGTGGTTCGAATCCACCAGCTGCTCTGCGGAAGAAGCTTGAGCAGTTTCCATCCGTGCAATTTACCTACCGCCTCTGAAAACCCACTGGAGGGTCGGCTATGGGTCGGTTCTTACTGGATGAGTTTGAGATTTTCTTGGGAATCTGGCCAGAGTTTTTCCTGGATCCTCCAGGCAGGTCTGGTTTTTTCCAACTGGCTTTGGAGCTCATTGGCAGGTGCTCGAACTTCTGTTAGAGAGGACAGAAGCAATCTTGAACACCTTTTTTTTTTTTTTTAAAGATTGCTTATTCTGTAATGAACTAACTAAAAAGTTGATGGTTCGAACTCACCAATTACAACTGGTGAAATTTGCGGGCAGTCTGCTTGGAGGCCTTATAGGGCCATTTTACTCTTAAAATATTGCTATGAGTGAGCACAGAGTTTCGTAATTGTGCGGTTTCTTAAATTTTAATATTAAAATGTATTCTTGTAAAATGTACAACTAGTCTTGTCTCCACCTAGCAGCAGTGCTCATCAAAGATACTGCCCTCCCCTCATTCATATACTTTATTTATTTTGTATGGCTTAGTGAAAAGGAGCTAGCTACACTGCCAGCTCAAAGGTTCAAGGTTTGAATCTACTCTTTACCACCTGAAAGATGGGCATTCTCCTCTCGTGCGAGTTTTTACCTCTGAAAACTTGCTGGTCAGCTATGGGTTAAGTCCGACTCAGTGGTACACAACAACAACAACAACAACCACCACCACCACCACCACCCTATCACAATTAATTCTTAAAGGAGCTCTAGTGGCGTGTGTGTGTGTGTGTGTGTGTGTGTGTGTGTGTGTGTGTGTGTGTAGAGACAGGGGGCAGTACTAACAGGCCAGTTGAAAGGTCAATAGTTCAAGTTCACCAGCTCCTTCCAGGGAGACATGTAAGCAGTCTCCTCCAGTAAAAATTTACCACCGCAGAAACCGGATGTAGGGCAGTGATCTTTGGTTTATTGATAATCCCTACCAAATGCTTGGTCATTTCAAGAAGTCCATGGAATTCTCAAAATGATTTAGTCAGATTGCATGATGAACACATGGAAAGAACAAAATTTTATGTAGCTTAAGTGAAGACCTGAATTGTTTGCTTTCTTGTAGATTCCTAGTCTCCAGGCGGTGGTCCTGAGCTCTGGAGCCATTGTGGCAGCAGGAAGGGAGCCATTTAAACCAGGAAATTATGACATCCAAAAGTACTTGTTTCCTGCTAGGCCACCGGGGGCTGTTCATCGAGCACACCCCAAAGGAAATGCTCGGTCGGAAAGCAGAAAGAGTAAGTCACTTAAATATATAACTTATTTTCAGCCCTAAGCTTTTAAGATTTTTTTTTTTAACCTCAGCAACAAAAACAAGAATCCATGCTTAAATGCTTAATTTCCTTCATCCTGAAGAGAAGATATGAGCTACAAACAACAACAACAACAACAAAAAACCCCCAAAACATTAGAATGTTAAATTGGTGATATTTATCTTTGGAAAGAGTTATAATGACTATGCTTTTTAGTTCTCTAAATTAATGAAATCAATGACATGTTTATTTAAATTGGGGTATATTAGTTTGTTAGAGTATTCCCCCCTCCCATCAAATTAAGAAAAATAAAGCAAAACAACGTCATTGCTATGGAGTAGATTCGAACACATGACAACTTCATGTGTTACAGAGAACAAGTGCTCTGTAGAGGGACAGCTATGAGTCATTTCTGACTCAATGGCAGAGAGAGGAGAGAGAGAGAGAGAGAGAGAGAGAGAATATATATCTCAGAGTGAGGGAATATGAGAGAAAGGATGACAGAGAATGAGCAAATTATTATGCATACATGACTGCTAGACCTTTCTTTTGCAGCATAGCTGGGTAGATTTGAACCACCATTCTTTGGGTTAATATTGTTGCTGTATACCATCAAGTCAGAACCAACCCATAGCTGGCCCTCCGGCAAGTTTTCAGAGGTTATAAATCTCATGGTAGGAGATTGCCTATGTTTCTCCCATGGAGAAGCCAGTGGATTTGAAATGTGTGCCTTTGGGATGCAAAGCAGCATTCTTATCACTAGGCCTGCAAAGCTCCCTTAAATTTGCTCTCTGTAACACCTGGTTTGTGTCACCTCAAGACCTTTTTGCATATATCACTCACGGTCATTGAGTTGGAACTGATAGCTGACCCTTCATTGCTTTTCTGAGACTAATTGCATGGATGGAAATTGTTGATCTTTGCCAGCAAAGCTGCTGGAGGATTTGAACCACTAGAGGGGCTTTGCCTTTGGGTTAGCAGGGAAGCTCCCTAGGTACTATACCATCAGAGGTCTTAGTTAAAAAGCCAGAATGCCAATGTTTCTACATTGGGAACAGAATTCTCTGGAATTCTTGTAAGTGATGGTTCTGGTAGATGCAGTTTTCTTTAAATAGTAGCATGCATATCCGTGGCTGAGCTCAGCACATTAGCAGAATGAAAGTTTCAGGTCTCTAACTTGAGATACACTTTCCTTTCTGCAGTGATTCCAGTAAAAATCTACTTTTTGTTTATTTAATTTTTAAAAATCCATATAGCCAATTATAGTGTAATTTGGCTGATTAACCATAAAATAGGTTAATTCATCAGCAACTGCTGCTCACCTCTATTATCCTTTGGATGTGGCAGATGAGAGCCTCGTAAGGCCCAGGCTGGTGTTTTAGGCTGTGCGTAGTCTGAGACTACATGGTCATTCTCACTAGTCGTTGTGCTGAGTATTTCCAGGAAAATTTCAGCTGTAAATGAAAGTATTGATTGCTGTTTACACGTCATTTTCATTTTCATTCTCTTTACATGTGGAACAACTTACATTTTAATCAGTTTAAATATCACTACCTATTGTTAGTGAGGGAAAATGGGTCATTTATCATTGCCATTTTATGATCTATCATAGCTATATATTCCGTAGTTAATCACAGGTGCATCTGTTAGTATTTTACTTTGGTCATTTTACAAGTGATTTAATTATTTTGGGTCTGGAATAGGACATTAAATATGATTTTAGGGAATTTAAGGACTTTAAATTTTACCTTTAATGAGAGAGAGAAATGACTTTATTTGCAAGTTTGAGAAAAGTCTATACAAAATAATAAAAATAATTGTAGGTTTATACCTTTAAATATTAAACATCAGGGAGCAAGTGAAAATCTATTCAAACTACTCATGGAAATTTGGTTAACCTAAGGAAACATGAATGCCAAAGTTACCACTGGAGACATACATTAAAAGCCTGTTTGGGTCTGTGTCTCTCTCATTCCCTTTCCTACCTTATATTAAAGTATAGTGACTATATAAAGTAAATAAAATGCTAAATTTATAATTATTGCTTAATTAATCAAGCCTTTTAAATAAATTTCTAAAATACTTCAACTTTCAAAAAACTACAAATTAGTCCCTTGATGTACATAGAATATTGAGTGAAAATAAATATTACTGTAAATTGCTATTGTTTGAATGGGGTAGGTAGTACTTGATTAGTCCACAATTTTACTATTAGTAAAGTAAATCCCTTGGTTTTTGTTATAATCCTTAAGAATTCCCACATTACATAATCCTTATTTAAGTAACTTTATTAAACTTATTAAAGTTAAGTTTTTTTGGATCACCTTATTAAGTAGAATTTTAAGGTCTCATTTTAAGAGTAATTTCTCAAGCAACATTGGCTACATAACTGGGAGATAAATGAAATTTTATCAATGACATTTTACTATGAAAATCAGATAATACTGTGCTTGTCATACTAATTCTTCCTCTTTTTCCTTTTCTTCTTTGCTGCATTTTTCACTGGATATTTCTAACTTTTTTCTGTTCCGTACTGTATTTTGATGTGGGATTTTTTTCCCTTTTTGTAACATTTTGGAATAGTGAGCACACATGTGCCTTCAAGTCCAAGGTCCCAGATTTGTTCTGTTTCTTCTCACAAAATGCATACAAATAGTAATGATTGCTGCTCAGACTCCTCTGTCACTCCTGAGAATTACTTGGCCTTAGAAAAAAATGATTCTCAGAATTTAATGATGGAGCCTTCTGAAGATGATATTGAAAAGTCGGTTATTTTTAATCAGGATGGCACTATGACTGTTGAGATGAAAGTTCGATTTAAGATAAAAGAGGAGGAAACCATTAGATGGACAACCACTGTCAGTAGAGCTGACCTTCCTATTGGTGATGAAAAATGTGCGATAAGCAGTTTTTCCGAAAGAGCAGATGATCCGTCATCTGATTTAAAGCTCTCAGCTTGTTCATTGTCTGCAGAAATCCTACCAATGATGAAAAGCAGTAGTCAAGAGAACAGTATAGTAGAGGAGATAAACACTCAAATGACAGCTCAGAGCATTGAAACTTGCAGTTCTGGTAGTTGGGAGAACACAGCTGTGGACACAGATGACACTCGAGTAATTCAGGATCAAGAAAAGCGCCATTTTTATAGGCCTCCTACACCTGGACCAAGGAGAGTGAGAAAAAAAAAATCTATGCTAGGGAGTGTGACCTTAGTGTCTGAAACAGAGACTCAGGAAAGAAGGATTAAACAGTTTTCATATAGTGAAGAAATGCAAGAAGAAGACGACAAATCTGGGTATCATTTGTTCACGCACTCTAGTAGTAAAATGTCATCCATATCTACTAAACCAAGTCTTGTTCAAATCAATAATGGTGAACCGATGGAGTCATCTTCAGAAAGAAAAAAGGAAAACAGACTGCTGAAGTCAAGTACTGATGTTATAGAAATTACAAGTCAAAAGATGTTAGAGATGGCCCATAATGACTTATCACAGTCTGTTTCAGAGAACTCAATTGCAGAACAAAATAGAGTTGATTATATAATACCAGACAGGAAAACTACCACCAGGATCTCCGGACCTTGTGATGACACCAATGATAGGTTTAGCCCTGTTTCAGCAGATGCAACTCACTCTTCAGGTAACAGCTCTGGAACTGACACAACTATTTCTGAAACCTCACCTTCAGTAGGATCCTCAGCCGCCACCACAAGAATTGACAAACTAATTAGTGAATTTTCTCAGTGTGGATTAACATCATCTGTTGCAAGTAAAAAGAAGAGGAAGCAACAGCAGAAGCAATCTCAGCAACAGGTAATAAATACAAGGCAAAAGGATTGGGGGATTATAACTAAAGGAACCCCCATCAAGAGCCAGAAAATGAACATAAGAGGCAAAATTGCCCAGGAATCCAGACTGCGAGATTCCCACATTCCCCTTAAAAATGGGACACTTTGTGAGGAAGACTTCCATGCACCTGCCATGCCAATTGAATCAAATAATTTCTACTCCAAAACTAATCTGAATCCTATGATTTCTAAGAATTTTCAAAGAACGAAATTAAATACTACTCAGAATCTTAAGGTTCATGGACTCATTACCAAAGCAAAATCCAAACCACTAAGAAAAATGAGCTTAGGAGGGCCTGCAAAGAAAGTGATTGGTCATGGAGAGAAGGTATTTTCTCAGAGCAAATTTAAATATTGTAGAAATACTTTTGAAAATCAGAGTTTATTTCATGTCTTTAACATGCTTGAGCAAGCACCAAAAATGTTTTGTGGAATACAAACCCAGGCAGAGGTGGCATCTGAGTATTTGGGAGAAGTGACAAAGAAGAGTTTACTTTCAAATACTAACCATTCACACATAACATTAAAAAAACAGAAAAAGCAAAAAGAAAAGTTGAAATCAGGTACGATTGTAAGTAAACAAAACACTAAGACCAGGACGAATTCCTTAGTGTCTCTGAAAAAAAATAGTATTCCTGATGATATTACCCATCATTCAGTTCAGAGTTATGTGCAGAGATGGTTGCAGAACATAAATCCGTTTCCAGCTTTGCAACCTAGAAGATCAACTCCCATAAGCAAAAAGAAAAAGAATGTGGTAAGGTGTAATAATAGTGGTTTTCCAGGAAGCAATCACACAAATTTAAGGAAAGGCAATAATTTAATTATTGAGAATAGTAAACACATAACTAAAAATGCCAATTTGACAGGTGATAATATAAGTGAAGAGGTAGGTAAGGCTCTTATTGACAAAAATGATGGTGAAGAACTTACCAAAGACCTCTGTGAGAGCCAAGTTGAGTGTCTGAATGACACGCGTTTGGTTTCTCAAAGTGAATGTGGTACTTTATCACGATCATCTGCTGATGATCACAATACTAAAAGACAAGTATCTGCTGAAAAGGCAGGACAAGATGTAAGCCTTGCTTGTCGAGAAATAAGCCTAGCTACAAAAGAGGAAAGTGTAGAGGTTGCTGTTCAAGTAGATCCTATGAAGGAGGACACTCACAAAGACCCCATGCTAGCACTGTTGCTTCACCAATTGCAAGCTTCTGTTCCTAGTATTCAAAAGACTCATAATGGAGTTGTTCCAGTGTCAGCTTCACTTGCAGATGTTTCTTTTCCTTCTCCTGTAGTATGTAATCCATCCACCAATCTTTTTCTAGCTTGGCTCCTGGTGCTAAACCTAAAGGGAATTATGAGCAGCTTCTGCCAAGGTGATGCACACAAGAGTTCCAGCAAATCTTCAGAAATACTTGCATTGTTGGAAGTTTTAAAGCACATTCCCATTACAGAGGAAGCTGGTGACTTGAAGGCTGCTGTTGCCAATTTAGTACAGTCAACCGTGGATTGCTTTCAGCGTACTGAGAAAGAACAAGATGTAGTTCCAATAAGTTTTTCTGCAAATTGTTTCACAGCAAAAAGTCACCATATCCCTAAGTGTATTGAAAATGAAAAAACACAGGAAATCTCTTTGGCCAGTGACCCTGAAGTCTGTACTTCCAAAATGACTTATTTGCCATGTGGCAAAGTTTCTATTCCAGAAGAGACCTGCAATCATGGTGGTACTTTTGCCCCTAGCAATGATTGTGCCACAGATCAGACTTGTTCTGGGAATAAGTCTTGCTTTCTGGAAGAGGTTTGTTCATTTGCTGATTCTGTGTCCTGTACTCACAAAGAAAATCATAACCATGAGGAATCTTGTCCAAATGATGAGACTTATATTCCCATCAAATTATGCAATTCCCATGACATCTTACAATTCAAAGAAAATCCATCTACTACTCATAACATGGAATTGATTGAAGAGTCAGAAAAAGTTGATGAGTTAAAAAACAATCTCGATAGTTTGACAGAAACTAGATATGAAAACAGCATTAATACATTGATGTCACAGCAAAATATGAGTGATTTAAACCATCGTGGCCCTTCTCAAAATGCAGCAGAACCAGAATCTGATGAGAATACACATGGGTCTCTAGCCCTATTGCAGAGTTGTTCCCTAAAGGATAAAAATCAAGATGCATATCCATCCTTTGATAATGAAGAATCAAGGTCTTCTGAAGAAGCAGGGTCGACAACCAACAGCTTGACCTCAAGTGAAAGAAGTGTGTCAGAACTGGAATCTTTTGAAGAATTAGAAAACGAGATAGTTGATCTTTTCAATACCAAAGAAAGTGTAGGACAGCAAGCTGCTGAAGAGTCAACTAAAAAAGAGTTAGAGGTTAGAGAAGGTCTAGAACAGAGAGAAGTCCCTAGCAGAGGCATTATAAATGAAGAAAGGAAGTGTGATGTGAGCTGCGAAGCAGTTAGTGGAGGACTGGCAACATCACCATCTTTAGTTTTTTGCTATGATTCTAAGCAAAACTCTGAAAAGGAGACCAATGAAGGAAAAACAAAAATGAGAGTAAAAATGATAGTGAAAAGCACAGAAATTGGAAATAATTCAGAGTCTCCTCTTGGTTTTAGGAAATGCTTAAGAAGTCCAGTCACTTCTGACTTGTCAGACTACAGGCAGGACAGTGAGAGTGAACAGCCATATAAAACATCCAGCGATGTTTCCAATGACAGTGGTAATGAGACTGCCCAGGAAAAAGAATACAACAGAGGCTTTGTTAAAAGGACAATAGAAAATCTTTATGGCAAAGCAGAAAATATGAAGCCGTCTCTATTTTTGGGGACTACACAAAGATTTCGGGTTTGTCCTCACGACTCTATGGAATTTCACTGTGGTGGGAAAACAGGCCCTTACAATTCTGAAGATCAGTCATTTGGTTCCTTTGAACCAATCTCTAGTAATTCACCTGTGTTGCAGGAATTTCAAGAGGAAATACAAGATAAATGTGACTTTAAGGATGTGCGGGCCAATTATAAAGAGGAAGCTTTTGTGGACCATAATACAAAACAAAGTGATCATAACAGAATCCAAAGGTACATAGAGGAAGGAGTGCTGATTGACAAAGGCAAGTGGTTCTTGAAAGAAAATCATTTGTTAAGGATGTCATCTCTTGAAAATCCTGGTGTGTATGGAAACATAGACACCACATCAGTTGATACCCTACTTGATAATAACGCCAATGAGGTACCATATTCACATTTTGGAAATTTGGCTCCAGGGTCAACTATGGCTGAACTATCCTCTTCAGAACTGGAGGAACTTACTCAACCTCTTGAACTGAAATGTCACTATTTTAATATGCCTCATGGTAGTGACTCTGAGCCTTTTCATGATGATTTACTAGACTTTCAAAATAAAGATCAACAGGATGAGGAGAAGGGGAATCATCCATCCAGAAAAATATGCACATCTGTCACTCATGTGTTTACACCCCCTGGAAACAAAATCCATCCTCTCTCTGATGATGCTATTAGACATCAGCCATTGCCCCAAAGAAATATAGTTCATGGTACTCTTCAGGAAGGTGACTCTTTGGATAAACTCTATGCTATTTGTGGCCAACATTGCCCAATACTAACAGTTATTATCCAACCTATAAATGAGGGAGACCGAGGATTTGCATATCGCAAAGATTCAGATATTGAGAATTTCTTGGGTTTCCATTTATGGATGAAACGACACCCATATTTGGTATATTCAAACAAAAACATAGTCAAAGATATGTATAGTAAAACTAGGAGTGACCTATTTATCAATAATACCACCGATGAGGCATTTGATCGGCTTTATTTCAGTAACACATATACCTTGATGAATGAAAGAAAAATATTAAAAAGGATTACTTTACTGGACTCAGAGGGGAAAAGCAATTTAAAGAAATTTCATTCATGTTTAAATAAAAGATTTTATGTGAATTTCTTGCACACATTATTGCTAGTTATGGAGGAAATGAATGTAAATAAACAGGGTCTTGGTAGTCAGGCAAATGAAATCTTTGGAGTAGTTGATGAAAATAACAACTTATTAAATAACTATTTCCAAAGCTCAAGAGCAAACCTGAACCAAGAAGTAAGAGAAAATATAAATAATAATTTCTCCCATGAAATACCTGGTCAAACCTACATGTTAGATATTTGCCAGTTTGAGACATCTCTAAATATCAGCAACAGAAATATTTTAGAAATATTCTATGTTATCGAAGATGAAAATAGTTTCATTTGGGATGGAACCCAAGAACATTTAATCAATCCTGGAAGCAGTGATGAACAAGATTATAATTGAGGGAGCAGTACAGTTTTTCCCCCCCTTAGTTCTGTGGTGGTGGTGTTTTTTTCTCTGTTTTTTAAATATTACATCAGGAAGCTCACATGAATTAGGGTACAGACTAGCCTTCTAAGAATCTGTCTCTACTTCTTCAAAAGGCATGTACCCTAGAAAATTTGTCCTTGAATAATCCAGTTGGACTTCCATTTGCCATCTTTTCTTCATTTTCACAACAAGTCTAAATAACTCAGTTTCTGTTTTATTATTTTAGAATTGTTTCAATATGGCTCCTTCCTGAAATAATGTAATTTTCACGTGTCTAATTTTTTTTTCTCCTCGGGAATCATAAATACCATAAGGATAAGATTTATATATTTTTTTCTTTTTTATATGTTTCTAGTTTGGTGCAAAATGCATATTGATTGATGAATAAATGGAATATGTGTAGCCTTGGTGTCCTCATTTACTAACAATTGATTTTATAAAGAAATACTGGGGAAGGTTTTCATAATGGTTGCATACTTTCTTGTGCTTAACGTCGGGAGCTCCATTCCCTCTGAAGATATCTGTAATGAATTTGCAAGCACGTCCAGGGCCCAGGAGTAACCTTTTTCCATAATTAGTAAGGTAAGACTAATAAACACCATCTCTAGTTATTTCCTAGAAATTGTAATATTTTAGACATTAGCAAATTGACAAGGAACACAAAAAAGTAAAGAAAAAAGGGGAAATTAAGGGAAGCTCTGTGAACAAAAAGTAACTGATGTTACTTAACCTGAAAAGAGAAAAGTGGACTTTAAAGTTCTCTTCAAATTAGAAAACGAATTCTGGTAAAGAAGTTGATAGGTTCTTATTCTTTCTCTACCTAAATTAATGGAGCATTTGCTGTGGCAGGTCAGGGACAGCAATCTTCAGTATGGATTGAGGATAAATATCAAGAAAACAAAGATTTTCACCACTGGGCCAATTTGCAGCATCAGGATGGATGGTGAAGAGATTGAGATTGTTCACAGATTTAGTTTGCTTGGCTCCACAGTCAACACTCTTGGCACCAGCAGCCAGGAAATTAATAGACGCATTGCGATGGGAAAGTTTGAGGTTAGAGACCTCTCTAAAGTACTGAAGAGCAATGGTGTCAGTCTGGAGACTAAGATGTTCCAGATACATGCCATTGTCTTTGCAATCACTTGCTATGCATCAGAGAGCTGGACAATGACTAGGGATGATAGAAGGAGAATTTATGCCATTGAGCTGTGGTGTTGGAGAAGAGTATTGAATATACTGTGAACTACTAGGAAAATGAACAGGTTTGTCCTGGAGAGGGTGAAGCCAGGCTTCTTCTTGGAGGCAAGGATTCTGAAACTTCATCTGACATACTTTGGACATGTTGCAAGACAGCATCAGTCCTTGGACAGGGATGTCATGCTTGGGAGGGTAGAGAGACAGTACAGGAGAGGAAGACCCTCAATGAGAAGGATTGATTCAGTCACTGTGATAATGGGGATAGGTGTGTCATGGATGGTGAGATTGGCACAGGATAGGGCAGAGATTAGGGCTGTTGTACATAGGGTCGCTATGAGTCACAGGCGACTCTATGGCACATAACAACAATAACAACAACAAATTAGTATGAGTGAAAACCATGTTTTTTCCTCAAAATTTATTGCCATCCAGTTGGGATCTATTCAGAGCTGACCCTCCAGAAGGATTTCAGAATCTATAAATCACAGCAGAGGAGATTGCCCATCTCTCTCCCATGGAGCTACTGGTCTATTTGAATCAGCAGAAAAGCACCACCTTTGGATTAGCAGTGTAACACCATATAGAGAAGATAGAAAAATAAACATTAATAGAACTATGAACTGTGAAAAAAGAAGTCATCTGCTTTGAATGCTTGTGGTATTTTGCTTCAGATCTAACCACACACCTTTTAAGGTTCTTTCTACTTTATGTAGGCCAAGGAACAAATCTTGTAAAATTTTGAAGTATACTTTGATTTCATACCACCTGAATTTCAGAATCATCTCAGGAACAGGTTTGAGGCCTTGAACACTAATGAGCGAAGACCAGATGAGTTGTGGGA
>NW_006400037.1:2836025-2847031 GCF_000299155.1 Elephantulus edwardii
ATTGATTCGGTGACTGGGGTAATCGGGATGGGTGTGTCAGAGGCAGTGCGGTTGGCGCAGGATAGAGCAGGGTTTAGCGCTGTTGTGCATAGGGTTACTATGAGTCGCAAATGACTCGACGGCACATAACAACAACAACAAACATGTCTGGTATTGACTCAGCATACAGTGATTAATGTGTTTGAAACCACACATGCAGTGCCAAGATAACATAAGTGGCACTTAGACCTTAAATGCAATTAATTAAATAAAAAAATAACTTTGGTTTCACTTCAGTGTAAGTAAGAAAGATACAACAAAAATGTTAATTTCAACTTCCTTTATCAACTGAAGACTACCTCTGTGTAGAGTGTCCCCCCCCACCCATATGATAGATAAGTAATCTTCCTGAGGAGCATTATGAAGAATGGTGGATTAGGATCTGCGGAAAACTCATCAACAGCCTGTGTTATGCAGATGAGACAACCTTACTTGTTGAAAGTGAGGAGGACTTGGAATACTTGCTGCAGAAGATCAAAGAATATGACCTTCAATATGTATTACATCTCAACATCAAGAAAACAAAATTCTTGCAATTAGACCAATCAGCAATAATATCATGGTAGATGGAGAAAAGATTGAAACTGCCAATCACATCGTCTTACTTGTATCCACAATCAACATTCTTGGTACCAGCATTCAGGAGATCAGGAGCCTATTGCTCTGAGAAAGTCTGCAGTCAGGACCTCTCCAAATTACTGAGGAGCATTGATAATAATTTGAGGACTAAGGTGTGCCTGATTGAGGATATAGTCTTTCCAATCGTTTGTCATGCATTTAAAAGCCATACAATTAATGAATAAGGATGACAGAAGAAGAATTGATGCCTTTGAGCTGTGGTAGTGGAGGAGGGTACTTAATATCCCTTAGGCTACCAAAGGAATAGATAAGTCTTGGAGAAAGTGCAGTCAGAATGATGCTTGGAGGTGAAGATAACAAAGCTTTGTCTCACATACTTTGGACATGCTAGGAGAGGCTATGTCCTGGAGAGGGACATAATGCTTGGAAAGGTGGAGGAATGGTGAAGAAGACCCTTAACAAGATGGATTGACACAATTACTATAGCAGTGATCTTAAGAATTTTAGAAATGGTGAGAATGGTACAGGATAGGACAGGGCTCAGGTCATTTGTTCATAGAGTCACTATTAGTCATATTCTTCTTTATGGTATCTAGTAACAACAATAACAACCAAGGAAAAATTACGTAAGTTTTAAAGATTAAGGTGTACCTGATTCAGGCCATGGTCTTTTCAATCATTTGCTGTGCATCTGAGAGCTGGATAATGAATAAGGAAGACAGAAGACTCAATTCCTTTAAGTTATGATATTGGAAAAGAGTACTGAATATTCCACGCACTGAAAGGAACAAACAGGTATGTGTTGGAGAAAATGAAACCAGAGTGCTTGTTAGAGGCAAGGACAGTGAAGTTTTATTGTTAGGAGAGGTTGTTCCTTGGAAGAGAACATCATGCATGGGATGGTGGAAAGTCAGGAAAAGAGAGGAAGACCCTTGGCGAGTTAGATTGACACATGGCTGAAATAATGGGCTTATGTGTGCCATGAGATGATGCGGATGGCGCAGGATAGGATAAGGTTCATATCTGTTGTTCATAGGATTGCTGTGAGTTATACTTAACTTGACAGCATCTTAACAACAACCAATAGAAATGCAGAAATAATAATATGTAAGCTTCCATAATGAGTATTGATAATTGTAGTGAAACAAAAGGACATACAAGTGGTGGATAAATTTTAGAGGTTATTTTTGTGCTCAGCTATATACCCAACTATGGCAGACTTCTTAGATTTATTATATGTAATTCTTTCTAATAAAGATGCTGACTTTGGCTCTATTGCATTTTCATAGACCTAGGAATTTAGGCACAGGGAATAAAAGTGCTCTAATCATTAGTGCACATTAAGTATCAGATCTGGATTTAAATTCAGTCCTTCTGTTTGAAAAGCAATGATCAAATTACTATACTATTATCATTATTTTCAGGTGAAGAGGAAAGAATAAAATGTCTAATGAAATTATTTACCACTCATTCCTCAAAGCAGGAGAAGGAAATGACTTTTTCTTTTTAGTTTAGAAAAAATGGTAGTTTTAATTTTATCTTTTTAATGGGAATTAGAATTAGAGAATGAATTTATGATTTACTAAGGAGAAATCAACACTTCAAGCATTTTTTTTAAAGGATGCCTTAAGCAGTTATATGTTGGGGAAAAGGAACTGCAGAGATACTGATGAATTAGCACTTGCATGATAATGTACCTTTTTAAAATTTAAAATTAATAATATGTAGTATGACATTTCATAGTTAAAATTATTAATTTTAAATTAAAAAGTACATTATCATGCAAGTGCTAATTCATTAGTATCTCTGCAGTTCCTTTTCCCCAACATATAACTGCTTAAGGCATCCTTTAAAAAAAAACAAAAAAAACCCCAAAAAACCCCTCTTTGTACAGCCCAGTGTCTTGGATAATCTGTTCTGCATACAGATTAAAAAGTTATGGAGACAGAATACAACCCTGACGGACCCCCTTCTTGATTTTGAACCATGTAGTGTCTCTTTGCTGTGTTCTGATGACTGCCTCTTGGTCCAAGTATAAGTTTCACGTAAGCGCAGTCAAATGTTCTGGGATTCCCATCCTTCTCAGAGTCAGCCATAGCTTGTTGTGATCCACAGAGTCAAAACCCTTTGCGTAGTCAATGAAGCACAGATAATATGTAGCGTGACATTGAATTCTGAGAGCTAAGACTATGTATAAAATGTGCTTTTCAAAGCATTTCCCCCCTTTTTAGTCTTCCATTAACTAGATCTGTACATTTAGGATATGCAAAGAGTTTGAGAAAGAAAATGAGCTGTGTTTAATGAAGAGATACTTCAGTCCAAGAGTTGATGGCATACCAATTGACATATTTCAACAAACAGATTCCGCCCTGGATTCTGTCTCCATATCTTTTCAGTCTGTATGCAGAACAGATCATCTGAGATGCTGGGCTGTACAAGGAGGAATGTGGCACCAGGATTGGTATAAGCGTCATCAACAACCTGAGTTATGCAGATGACACAACCCTGATGCCTAAACTGAGGAGGACCTAAAGCAGTTGCTGCAGAAAGTCAAGGACTGTAGCCTTCAATGTGGATTGAAGCTCAACATTAAGAAAACAAAGATTCTCACCCCTGGGCCAATTGGCAACATCAGTATGGATGGTGAAGAGATTGAGATAGTTAACAGTTTTAGTTTACTTGGCTCCACAGTCAACACTCTTGGTACCAGCAGCCAGGAAATCAAGAGGTGAATTGCATTGGGAAAGTCAGCTGTCAGGGACCTCTCCAGAGGGCTGAAGAACAATGACGTCAGGCTAAAGACTAAGATGTGCCTGATCCGGGCTATAGTCTTCTCAATTGTGTGCTATGCATCAAAGAGCTGGACAGTGACTAGGGATGATAGAAAGAGAATTGGTGCCTTTGAGCTGTGGTGCTGGAGAAGAGTGTTGAATATACCATGGACTGTTAGGAGAACAAACAGGTTTGTCCTGGAGAGGGTGAAGCCAGGCTGCTCCTTGGAGTCAGGGATTCTGAAGCTTTGTCTGATGTGCTTTGGGTATGTTGCAAGGAGGGACCATTCCTTGGAGAGTGGCATCTTGTTTGAAAGAGTGGAGAAACAGCACAGGAGAGGAAGACCCTCAATGAGATGGTTCAAATCAGTGATTAGGATGGCAGGAGTCGAAGTGTTAAAGACAGTGAGATTGGCACAAGATAGAACAGGATTTAGGGCTCTTGTACATAGGGTCGCTATGAATCGCAAGTGATTCAATGGCACATAACAACAGCAACAACTCCAATCACCTTTAAAAAGATTCTTTCAAACAGTTAATGATTTCTACAACAAAATTTGTAATACTGTGGAATTTAGAAAAGTAAATGAGTCCTCAGAGGAAATTTAAGAATGTTATTTAGACTTGACATTTTCTTTAAAGATAAGATGCCTGAAAGGATGAGGGATTCCAAACTGTTGTTTACAGTGAAAAAGACATGTGGTCAGGTTTTTTTTTACGTCTCAAGGTGCAGTGATGCAATTATCATATTTTGCCACCATATGGCAGATGTTCTAAATGCTAACAGAAGTCCAAGGGTTTTCAGCTCAAGACTTGAATAACTATGGCAAAACAAATGCCAAAACCTTGCTGGTGATTTGATTCTGACTCATAGTGACCCTCTAGAACAGAGTATAACTGCTCTACAGGATTTCCAGGGAGCTACTCTGTCAGCACAAAGGTGTTTGTTGTTGTTGTGTACTGTGGAGTAGGAACTGACCCATAGCTCCAGTGGGTTTTCAGAGGCAATGCTGAAGAGTAACAATGTCAGTCTAGAGACTTAATGTGCCTCTGATTCAGGCCATGACCTTCACAATTACTTGCTAAGCATCAGAGAGCTGTAGAATGACTAAGGATGACAGAAGGAGAATCAATGCCTTTGAGTTATGGTGCTGGAGAAGAGTATTGAATATTACATGGACTACCAAGAGAACAAACAGGTTTATCTTGGAGAGGGTGAAACCAGGTTGTTCCTTGGGGATTTACATCATGTTTGGAAGGGTAGAAGGACAGTGCAGAAGAAGACGACCCTGGATGGGATGGATTGACACAGTAACTGGCATAATAGGGTTAGGTGTGTTGGAGACAGATTGCTCAGGATAGGTCAGAGTTCAGAACTATGTGCATAGGGTTGCTATGAGACTTAGGCGACTTGACAGTTCATAACAGCAATAAGAACAAATTGCACAGAAGGAGATTTCTTTTTTGCTCCTTAAGAGCAGCTAGTATGTTATTATGACTTCCATCTGTACGTATCTGAAATGTGGATAATGAATAAAGATGACAGAAGAATTAATGTTTTTGAATTGTGTTGGAGAAGAGTATTGACTATCTTGTGGAGTGTCAAAATAAACAACTCTATCTTGGAGGAAATAGAACTAGAGTCTTACATACTTAGAGCATGTTGTCAGTAAAGGGTAATCCTTGGGGGGAAAAGGTACAGTGTCGCTGAGAGAGAGGAAGACCAGTGTCGCTGAGAGAGAGGAAGACCTATAACAAGATAGATTGACACAGTGACTGTAACAGTGGGGTTGAACATGTCAGAGATTGTGAAGATGGCACTGGAGAGGGCAAGGTTCAGATCTGTTGTTCATAGGGTTACTGTGAGCTGTACATAGCTGATTGAGTGGCACCTAACAATAACATGGCATTAAAGCTGCCAAAAATTATTTTAAAAGGCAGGGAACTACCATAGAGTCAGCTGAATTCAAAAGAGACTGTGACATGAGGGATATCATTGTTGAAGTCAGATGGATCTTGCCTGGAAGCAGAGAATATCAGAAGTACATTGAGTTGGTTTTACTGACTATACAAATAATCGACTGTGTGGAGCATAACAAATTATGGATGATAACATTGAGAAGAATGAGAACATTTAATTATGTTCATGTGAAACCCATACATAAAGCAAAAAACAGTTATCTGAAAAGAACCTGAGAACACCACATAGTTTAAAATTTAAAAATGTGTGCTTCAGGGTTGTACCCTTTCTCCATACCATTTCCTCTTTATGCTGAGCAAATAATTTGACAAGCTGAACTATATTAAGAATAATGGCATCAGAATTGGAAGAGGATTTATCAGCAACCTAGCTCATGTAGATGACACTGCATTGCTTGTAGAAAGTAAAGAAGATTTGATGCATTTACTAGAGAAGGTCAAAGACTACAATATTGAATATGGATTATATATCAACATCAAGGAAACAAAAGTCCTCACCACTCTACTAATAGCGTCATCGTAAATGGAGGGAAAAATTGAAGTTGTTATTTATTTCATTGTTCTTGAATCCACAATAACACTCTTGGTGATGGTGGTTGTTAGGTGCTGTCAAGAAGGGTCTGGCTCATAGCTACCCTATGAACAACAGATCTGAATTCTTACCTGTCCTCTAAAATCTTCTTAATCTCTGACACACTCAAGTCCATTGTTGCAGTTACCATGCCAACCCTCTTATTTCTTTTTTTTTTTTTTTTGTGTTTTTAAATTTTTATTCAACTTTAAGGACACAGCAAAATTAGAACAACATTCAGCAACTCCAGTTCAGCTTTAATTATACCAAAGAAGACCAATCAATTTAACAGGCACAGATTGCAGGACCCTTGATAACTGCGATGACTATAAGATAAGGCAAGCAGTAATCTTTATAGTAAATTTCAAGGTCCTTTATAATTTTTGTCTGCAAAGATTCTATTCCCCAATAATTTAAGTGATGAGTTATTAAGCAACATTTCTATATCATCACAAAAAGTATATGACTGAACAAACTTACTGACAATAAACAACAAACCCTCAAAAAGGATTTTAGGAATATGGTGGGATAAATAGACCATTATTCTGTAAATACAGTAAGAAAATGATGCTAAGCCTGGAGAAACTTTGAATTAGGTAGCAGAGACAGCACCTAGGAACTGCAGCCTGGCAAGAATAAGCACATTAACCATGAGCCCTTGGCTGACCTGAGGGAGTGGCCCTAGGAAAGAGCCAGCTTCCCTAGCCACCAAACCCCTTTCTTATATAAAGAGATAGAGCGTGAAGTTTCTGCTCTGAAATGAGCAGAACAGGCTGCTCCAGGGGTCTAATAGAAATGTGTCACCACTTCCCACATGGATATTTGGCTGTAGGTTTACTTTGAATTGCAACAGTCTCCTTGACTTCTAGGACACTCCATATCTTAGGATTCTAAAACAGGACAAACTTCCTGGGGAATAATTTTTTGAGATTGTCATCTTTTAGGTTGTGCTAAAGACTGCTCACTTAGGCTATTGTGTGCTAGGAAGTGGGTTTTTTGTTGTTGTCGTGTGCTGTCCAGTCAGAATCGACTCAGAGCTGATGCCCAGCAGATTTTCAGAGGCAGTAAATTACACAGGTGGAGATTGCCCATGGAGCAAGCTGTGAACCTTTGGGATTACAGCACAGTATCTTACCACTAGGACATTAGAGCTCCCTAGAGTAGAGGCTATATTCACAGCCCACAAGCTACCAGAAAGCACTTTGGCCACCAGGCAGATCTCACCAGGGGTCCATTTGGAGTATGTCAATTCCTCCTTCACCCGAACAAGAACAACCCATCTGTGAAAGCCATCGCAGTGGGATCTTTTCTTAAAGTCAGTATGGTTTCTGCCTCCCAGTTCACCCTACTGCAAAGGTCTCTGAAGCCAACAGGTGAAAAAACTTTTCCCTGGTGAAAAGTTTCGGTCTGTTTCCTCTGTATTCTGATCAGTGATGAAGACTGCTGACTGGGCCTGCTCTGTGTTAGGAAGCAAACGCCTTGAGTGGAGGCTACACACCTAGTAACATACTACAGGTCAGGTTCTGGTATCAACAAGGCAGAACTCCCTGGACACCCGTTCATTCCGTGTTGAACTGATAGGAGATTTCTCTACAGTGGAGCCAGGAGGAGTCACTTAAGTGATGACTATGCCCCATCCCACCCTTTTGCCCCCTGTCCCGACCACAACAAGACATATTTCAGTGGTCTTTCTAGGGAATACCAGCTTCTCATAAAAGAAAAGAAAATCTGCCTCCACTGAATGCCAGCAAAGATATAAGCACCCCCTACAAGGGAGAGGAAATAGCCTTAGGAAAATGGAAATGCAATATTCAGTCTAGAAAAGGGCTTAGTTTTCCCAAAAATTATTTATAAAATGATTTCCTTGTTGCAAAAACAGGGGATAGGAGTAATAATCAGCAAGAAAGGATTGCACACTCTGGTGGACAAATTGATTAGTACACAATATCTGACCTGCATGTCGGTGCTCACTGGTGGACAGATTGATCACAGAATGTTCTCTGGTGTATGTAGGAGACACTTATATTTCAAAATAAATATCTAGGACTTGTGAATCCTCATTGAAGCAGGAAGGTAGAAGGAGATGTTGCACACAGAGAAAGGAAATGGTAAGCAAAGGCCAAAGGATCTGCAAAGAATGCATGTTTAAACAGAAACTAGTGCAAGCAAAACCCATGAAATCCTGGAGAGAAGCTATGGAAGCTGGAGAGAAGAATGCAGAGAGCTAACATCCTTGACTTCCAGTGTCACAACAGTAACAACAACAAAACAAGACACACAAAGAGAAATTATAGCTTATTCAAATGAACAGTATGAAACAAAAGTGTATCTATAAATCGTCAAATAATGAAAAGAATGGGAGAATATAATACAACACTAAGCATAACTAAAGAGGTGAGGAAAACAGTAAAAAATAAAAAGTAGAATGAAGATCTAAAAAAAAAGATTGCAATTGATAGCGAGAATATCTGAAAGGATAAACACAATAGAAGGTCTTGTTGATGGATTTAATCAGGCGGAAGAAAGAATCAGCGAATTAGAAGATAAACTAGTTAAGAGTCACTGATGTTTAAAAGCAGCAAGACCACAGTGTAATGCCATAATGGAACAATAGCAAAAGACCTAACATATATGTCATGTAAATCCCAGAAGGAGATGAGAAAGGGACAGAAAGAATGTTTAAAAAAAAACCCAGAAAATTTCCTCAGTCTAACAAAGGGTATAAATCTACAAATCCAAGAAGCAAAAAGAATCTAAAGGAAGATAAATATTCATCAAGATATATGCTAGTTAGTGTCTCTGTAAAAATCAGAATTCTGACAACAGTGAGAGAGAAGCAAACAGTGACAAAAAATGCCAAGTTCTTTTCAGAAACATTAGAAGCCAGAAGACAGTGCTGTTGTTAGGTGCTGTCAAGTTGAGTACTACTCATAGTGACCCTATGAACAACAGATCTACACCCTGTCCTATCCTGTGCAAACCTTATCTTCTTTGACATACTTGAGCTCATTGCTGCAGTCAGTCCATCTTGATGAGTGTTTTCCTCTTTTATGCTGACCCATAGTTGAGCCCATTGCTGTAGATAATCCATCTTACTGAGTGTTGTTCTCTTTTTTTTGCTGACACTCCACTTTTCCAAGCATACTATCTCTTTCCAAGGAACAGCTTCTCCTAATAACATGCACAAAGTATGTGAAATGAAGCTGTGCTGTCCTTGCTTCTAGCTAGCACTGTGGCTTCAATTTTCCCAAATATGTTGTCCTTTTGGCTGTCCATGGGATATTCAGCACTGTCCTTCAGTACCACAGCTCAAAGACATCAATTCTTTTTCTGTCATCCTTATTCATTGTCTAACTTTCAGATGAACAGCAAATGATTGAAAAGATCATGTCTTGAGTCAGGCACACTTTGGTCTTTAAACTGACATCATTGCTGTTCAGGACTGTGGAAAGGTCCCTGACAGCTGACTTTCCCAAAGCAGTATGTCTCCTGATTATTTTTTAAAGCATTCTGTTCCATTATCTTTCATCTCCTGGGATTCCTATGACATACATATTAGTCTTTTGGTTGGCTCTTGCTGCCTTTAAATCTCAATGATTTAACTGTTGGTACCAAAGGTAGCAATTGTGGATTCAAATAAGATGAAATTGTTGATAGTTTCAATCTTTTCTCCATCTATCATGTTGTTGCCAATTGGTCCATTGGTGAGAGTTTTTGTTTTCTTGATGTTGAGATACAATCCATATTGAAGACTGCAGATACAATTCATATGGGTCTTTTGAAGTAAGCAAGATTGTGCCATCTGCATAATATATGTTGTTGTTAAGTCTTCTTCCAATACTGAAGTAACATTTTTCTCCATAAAATCCAGCTGCATGGATGAGTTGCTCAGCATACAATTTGAATAGGTGTGGAGAAAGGATAAAAAAAAAATAAAGGAGAAAGGAACAAAATTATTCATTACAATAAACCAATGAAAAACAAAAGCAAAGAGTATTAAATGACAAAGAAAAAGAAGGCTTAAGACACAAAAGAAGCAAATGAAATTATTTGTGGTGAATAAATTGTTGAACATACAATAATTTGATGATTCTTTTTCCAGCCTCATTACTGTCACCAAGTCTATACTTCTGTCTATCGTTTCTTCATTGATTCCAACTTTTGCATTCCACTCACCGGTTGTCATTAACATATCTTGATTGTGTGTTTAGTCAACTTCAGACTGCAAGATTTGGTAAACATTCTCAATTTCCTTCTCTTTTGCTTTAGCTGTAGAAGCACAGATTTGAATAATAGTCATATTAATGGGTTTTTCTTGTATGCATATGGATAATATCACACAACATTGTACTTCAGGATAGAACTTGAAATTATTCTTTACTATGAATGCAGCACCATTCTTTTTTTTTTTATTCCATTCATTCATTGTTGCACCCTTCTCCCCGCCCACTCCACTTCACTTCCCCCCGCTGTTTGCTCCTCTCCTTGAAAAGCAAAAGAAAAACTCCCTCATTCGTACACAATCCCCCCGCACCTCCCCCAATCCCACCCCAACCCCAAATATAATCCACTTTGCAACCCTCATTGCTTACTCCTACGATAAACATAATGCCCTAAAATATAATACTTTTAAACTATTCTCTCCCCCATAGACTTCAATGCCATAAACATATTTCGTCCAGTTTTTCTCAGCCTTACCTCCACCCTGATGCCAGCCTCATTCTACAACAGTGGAACCATATAGCATTTGTCCCTTTGTGACTGAGATACCTCACTCAGCATAATGTCCTCCAGGATCACCCATTTTGAATAATATTTCATGAGTTCCTTGTTTTTCAAAGCAGCATAGTAGTCCATTGTGCAGATATACCATAGCTTCTCTACTCATTCGTTTGTTAATGGGCATTTAGGTTGTTTCCAACTCCTTGCTATTGTAAACAAAGCTGCGATAAACATGGGTGTGCATATAGCTACTTGGATGTCATTTATGGTCTCTTTAGGGCATATTCCCAGTAGTGGAATTGCTGGGTCAAATGGTATCTCTATTTGCAACTTTTTGAGAAAGC
>NW_006400037.1:2847947-2865752 GCF_000299155.1 Elephantulus edwardii
TTGGTAGTATTGCCATTTTCACAACATTGAGCCTTCCTATCCATGAGCAAGGGATATTCTTCCACTTCTCCAGGTCTCTTTTTGTTTCTTATAATAATGTTTTGTAGTTTTCTTTGAATAGATCTTTTGTGTTTCTAGTTATATTTACTCCCAAATATTTAATCTTGTGATTAGCAGCACCATTCTTCTTCTCTTTTTCATTCTCAGGGATATGATTGCTGACATAAGATGGATCCTGGCTGAAAGTAAAAGAGTTTAGGAGAGTGGGCTGCATTAGGACAAGATTCCCATAGAGCTGCACTGCAGACCAGAAAGGAACTGCAGGTCTTTAGGAAAGGCAAACTTCCCCACTTCATAGGTCTAGAGAGGACTTTCAGTAGAGTGGGTTGCCCACTCCCATAAGCTGAATACTTTAAGACTGCAACTAATCAATAACATCATAAAGAACAATCAGCAATTTACAGAGTCCTTGAGTACCAACTTTACAGGAAATTCAAAGGGAACGCCAAACAAAATAAAACAAAACACACCAAAGAGAAGTATACAACAAGAGTAACCAAAAACAATAACAAAAGAAACACAGCAAAATGGTAACATTGAAACCTGGCCTGTCAATAATCTCAGTGTGAATGGATTACATACACCAATCAGGAGAAAAAGAGTAGCAGAATGAATAAAAATACCAAAACCCATAAATATGTTGCCTACAAGAGACACATCTAAGAAACAAGAAGAAAGACTAACATCAAAGGCTAGGAAAAAAAATATAACAAGCAAATGACACAAAAAAGCAGGAGTGGCAATACTAGTCTCTGATAAAATAGAGTTTAGAGTGAAACCTACCATTAATGATAAGGAAGGGCACTATATTATTAAAAGCACAATACACCAAGAAGGTATAACCTTGGTAACATCTCTGCACCAAATGATTGACTTGTAAAATACATAAAACAACGGTTAGCAGCCTGAAGAAATAGCATCCCAATAGTGGTAGGACACTTAAACACACCACTCTCATTAAAGGATAAGTTGACTCAAAAGAAACTTAACAGAGTTGTAGAAGATCTAAACTGTACAATCAGCCAGCTTAACTGTGTGGATGTATTCAGGGTATTGCATCCAACTAAAATTTTCTTTTCAAGTTCATGTGGTACACTCTCCAGAATTGATCACATAGTAGGATACAAAGCAAGCCTCAACAAATTAAAACAACAACAACAACAAACAAACACACAGCAAACATTGAAATAATACAAAGTATCTTTTCACATCACACTGACATAAAACTATAAATGAATCACAAGAGGGTCAAACTTATAAAATCACCCATGTGGAAACTAAATGAGAAGGATTGGCAGTCTCCTCTTGTGCAATTAACTGCCTCAGAAAACCAGCCTCAGGGTCAGCTTTGGGTCAGGCCCAACTTGATGGCACACAAAAAAAACAACAGAACAAAATTAGGTTATAGATGAAATAAAAATGTTCCTTGCAACAAATGAAAATTAAAATACAACATACCAGTACCTCTGGGTTGCAGTCCAGAGGGGGCAGTTGATAATAACAGGCACACACGTAAAAAAAGGAAGAAAGAAGAAAAATTAATGATCTAACTCAGTGTCTCTGTCAAATAAAAAAAGAACAGCGATCTCTGTGCAGCCTCTAGAAGATAGGAAATTGTAAGGAAAAGAAATCAATGAAATAAAAAACAGAAAAATGGGGCATTGTGTATCAATGAAGGAATTTTTCTTTTACTTTTCAAAGAGAAGAACAAACTTGGGGGGAAAGGGTGGGTCAGGGGAAAAATGCAACAACAATCAGTGGAAATCCAAAATCTCTGTAAATGTTCATTAAAATTAATAAAAAAAACAAAACAAAACAGAAAAACAATTGACGCCATCTACAAGACCAAGAATTGGTTCTTCAGAACTTCAATAAAATTGTCAAGCCACTTGCAAACTTAACAAATGAAAAGTGAGAGAAACCCAAATAACTCAAAGAAGAAATGAAAGAGGTGACATCACAACAGAACTTTATGAGATAAAATCTATTACATTGGAATGTAATGAAAAGCTATCCTCTGGTAAATTTAAAGCCTAGAGAAAATGAACAAATTCCTTGAAATTCATTCCCTACCCAGATTGACACAGACAGATGCAGAATACTTTAACAGACTTATCACAAAAGAAGAAATTGAGTAGATCATAAAAAAGATTTCCCCCCCAAAAAATTCTGGAACAAATGGCTTCATGGCTAAATTCAATCAAACATCCAGAGAAAAGCTATCACCAATTCTACTTAAATTATTTTAAAAAATAAAGGAAGAACACTTTCAGAGTCATTCTATGAAACAAGCATAGCCTTAATACCAAACCTGGACAAAGCCATTATAAAAAAGAAAACTACAGACCAATATGCATCATGAATAAAAAATCCTTAATAAAATCCTGGCCAATAGAATATAGTAGTAAATAAAAAATATTCATCATAACTAAGTGATATTCATAACAATTATGCAAGGGAAGTTCAACATAAGAATAATTAATCCCATTAACAAAGCAAAGACAAGAGCCACCTGATCTTGTCAATTGGCACAGAAAAAGCCTTTGACAAAACCCAACTCCCCTTCCTGATTAAAACACTCAGGAAAATGACAATAGAAGGGAATTTCATCAACACGTTTTCATCAACAGTGAAAAGGATTTATGTAAAACCAAAAGCCAACAGTATTCTCAATGGAGAAAAAGAAAAGACAATCCTCTTGTGATAAGGATGACCATTATCACCGGTTCTTTTCAAGATTATATTGGAAGTACTTGCTAGGGTAATAGAACAAGAGAAATAAATATGAAGACTCCACATCTGCAAAAAAAAAAAATGTGAAACGCAATGTATAAGAACTAACTACAAAGGTGTAAAACACAATGTGTAAGAATTAACCACAAAGTCTGAAGCTGAGAGAACTGAAAAACAAATTTAAGTCTTGAGTTGCAATTTTTAACAACATGGTCAATATGTTGAATGATTCAGGAAGTATAAAAATAAGATGGAGGGAATACATAGAGATACTCTATGAGAATTGACACGGAAACATTTCAAGAAGTATCATAAAAGCAAGAGCCAAGGTAATGAAGGAGGAATTTGAAGCTGCACTGAAGCCATTGATAAAAAAAAATAAAGCCCCAGCAATTAATGGGATGCCATGCGATTTGTTTCAATGAATAGATGCAGTCTATGTCAGGAAATTTGGAGAACAGCTGTCTGGCCAATGGGTTGGAAGAGATCCATATTTGTTCCCATTCCCAAGAAAGGTGATCCAACAGAATGTGGAACCTATTGAATGATACCATTAATATCACATGCAAGCAAAATACTGCTGAGATTATTTAAAAATGGCTAGAATAGTACATAGATAGGGAACTGTCAGAAATTCAAGTAGGATTCAGGAGAGGCCATGGCACCAGGGATATCATTGCTGATGTTAGATAGATCCTAGCTGAAAGTAATGAATGACAGAAGAATGTCTATTTATGCTTTATTGACTATGCAAAGCATTTGACTGTATGGATCATAACAAGTTATGGCTAATATTGAGAAAAATGGGAATCCCAGAGCACTTAATTGTGCAAAACGATGTCAGTCTGAAGACTCAGGTGCACCTAACTCAGGCCATTGTCTTCTCAGCTACTTGATAGGCATTCGAAAGCTGGACAATAACTATGGATGACAGAAGAAGGATCTATGCCTTTGAGTTGAGGTGCTGGAGAAGAGTGTTAAACATACTGTGGACTTACAGAACAAACAGGTCTGCCCTGGAGAGGGTGAAACCAGCCTGCTCCCCGGAAGCAAGGATTTTGAAGCTTCGTCTCACACACTTTGGGCATTTGGCCAGGAGGGACCAGTCTTTGGAGAGGGACATTATGCTTGGAATGGTGGAAGGACAGCACAGGAGAGGAAAATCCAGGATGAGATGGATTGACTCAGTGACTGGAGGAAGGGAATTATGTCTGTTGGAGATGATGAGATTGGCTCAGGCGAGTCAGTTAGTCACTGAGTCACGAATGACTCAATGGCCAACAACAACAACAACAACAACAACAACAACAACAACAACAACATACCTAGACCAAGAGGCAGTTGTGTAAACAGAGAAAGAGAACACTACATGGTTTAGAATCAGAAAGTTAATGCATCAGAGTTGTATTCTCTCTCCACACTGTTCAGTCTGATGCTGACCAAATTATTTGAGAAGCTGGGCTCTGTGAAGAAGAATGTGACATCAAGATCAGAAGACTCATCAATCACCTATGTTACACCAATGACACAATCTTTCTTGGTGAAAGTGAGGAGGAGTTAAAATATCTCTTGCAGAAGATCCAAGAATGCAGCCTTCGGTATGGATTACATCTCAATGT
The DNA here is from genome assembly GCF_000299155.1 of Elephantulus edwardii. NCBI lineage: Eukaryota > Metazoa > Chordata > Mammalia > Macroscelidea > Macroscelididae > Elephantulus > Elephantulus edwardii. The sequence goes on from NW_006400037.1 coordinate 2,852,360, forward strand.
CAAGAAAACAAAAATTCTTACCACTGGACTGATAGGCAACATCATGATAGATGGAGAAAAAGATTGGAACTGTCAACAATTTCATATTACTTGAATACTTGGTACCAGCAGTCAGTAAATCAGGAAACATATTGCACTGGGAAAATATGCAGTCAGTAAATAAGGAGACATATTGCACTGGGAAAATAAGCAGTAAGGAATCTCTTCAAATTATTGCGCTGCAAAGATGTTAGTTTGAGTCCTAATGTGCATCTGATTCAGGCCATGGTCTTTCCATTTGCTTGCTATGCATCTGAGAGTTGGACAGTGAATAAGGATGACAGAAGAATTGGTGCCTTTGAGTTGTGAACTTGGAGAATGTTGAATATTCTATACACTGCTAAAGAAACAAACATGTCCTGGAGAAAGTGCAGCCAGAATGCTCCTTGGAGACAAAAGTAATGAAACTTTCTCTCACATACTTTGAGTATGTTGCTAAAAGAGACTGTTCTTTGGAGAGGGACATCATATTGTGTATGGTGAAGGGTATAGGGTTAGTGGAAGAGAGAGAGGGAAGACCTTCAAGCCAGATGGATTGACATGATGACTGTAGCAATTGGCTGGAGTATGTCAGAAATTGTGAGGATGGCACAAGATAGGACAAGGTTCAGAGATGCTGTTCACAAGGTCACTACTTGACTCAAGGGCACCTAACAACAACAATAAATACAACAGTCACTGGAAAGGGGACTCTAGTGGTCTAGTGAATAAAAGAGTTTCACTGGCAACCCAAAAGTATACTGTTTCAATCCACAAGCTGCTCCATGAGAGAATGATGGACAATCTTCTTCCATGTGATTTACAGTCTCTAAAAACTAGCTGGAGTCCATTCATAACAATATTCACTCAAAAGATAATCCTTGCTCAAGTTTAGAGGATCTTATCTATTATGTTATCTAAAAAAAGAATTAGTGCTAAGCTATTTCAGCTTGGTAAGGAGGTCTTCCTTAGAACTATCCTTCTAGACTATAAAAGACACTCTTCCCTTTCAAATTATTATTAAGGAAATAATTAGTTTTTCATTGCTTTCTTGCCTTTGGATCTGTTTGAACCATTTTGAATGATTTTTTGGTATGTTGGAAGGTAAAAGTTATGTAGCCTATCATTTAAAAAAAATTCAAACTGGTTTGATCAAGTTCATATACATTGTGTTTCACACTATTATAGTTTATCATTTTATTTAATAATTTATCCAATTATTCCAGCATACTTTGATGGCTGTCTTTTGACCATTGTATTACTCCTTGCAGTTTTGTTGATAATCTATTTTAGCCACTAGATCACCAGAGTTTCCCTTTTCAGTGATTGTTTTTTTAGATGCCTTTGAGTCTCATCATCTCTGATCTAACTCAAGCCCAGTATGTTCTATACAGTTTAACTGAATTTTAAGAAAAGTGAAATGAAAGATCTAAGTTTTTCAAAAGTACATTGGAAAGAAAAAAATGTAGAAAAACGTAAACATTCTGGATTCAAGACTTAGAATGGCACAAGTAATTAAGTAATTAAGATGTTGTGTTTTGTTGTGTGTTATGAATAGATACACAGATCAACTAACTAGAATGTAGAGCGCAATAAACTGCTCATATATATGTGATGATAGCACAGGATAGGACAAGATTCATATCTGTTGTTCATAGGATCGCACTTGACTTGATAGCACCTAACAAGAAGGACAGGATAGAAGATAAAAATAAATCCTGTTAATTCTTATGTTGTAATTTCCCCCACTTCTTAGTCCAGAACAGAGATGTAGCCTTGAGCCTTCAACTCCTGGGAGAAAGCAGAAACTTTATAAAGATGGAGGTGTCAAGTCTATATGTTTCTCAGAGACAGTGGGAAGTAGTGTTCCAATGAAAATTACAAACAGTGATCTGTCTAACAGTTAAGTAGTCAGTCCATCATTGTATTTGACTCTCAGTTAAATTGACATTTTGCTACCTTAGGAACCAGAGAGGAAAGGGAAGCATTTTCTGATATATATAAGAAGAGAAACAGTCTTTTGTTTCAATGAATTCTAGATCTCCTACCCCTCAGAAGCTATTTATTTAACAGCTACTTTTTTCTTTGAGAATGATTCATCAACAACCTGCATTATTCAGGTAACACAACCTTGATCACAGAAAGTGAAGCCTTTAGTATGGATTCCATCTCATCATCAAAGAAACAAGAATTCCCTCCACTAGACCTATAGTCAACATCATGATAGATAGAGAAAAGGTTGAAGTTGTTAAAGACTTCCTTTTTTCATAGATCCACAATCAACACCCATGACACCAGCACTCAAATCATCAAAACATGTTTTGCATTTGGAAAATCTGCTGTCAAGGACAGCTCCAAAGTGTAAAGGAGCAAGGATATCAGCTTAAAGATTAAAGTTCACTTGATAAAAGGCATAATATTTTCATTTACTTCATATGCTTCTGAAGGTTAGAAAAGAAAGAAATCTGAAGAAAGATTGATGTCTTTCAACTGTACAGCAGAGTAGTATCTATCTATCTATCTATCTATCTATCTATCTATCTATCTATCTATCTATCTATCTATCTCATGGACTGCAAAAAAACCCAAAAAACAACCCAACAACCCCCCCCAAACACACCAAAACCCCAAATAAGTCTATCTTGGAGGAATTGCAACCAGAATCCTCATTAGAGTCAAGGATGGTGAAGTTTCATCTCACATACCTTGGACATGTTATCAGGAGGGAATAGTCCTTAGAAAAAGGCATTATACTGGAAAAGGTGGAGGATCAATGAAAGAAAGGGTGACTTTCAAGGAGGTTGACTGACACTGTTACTAACAATGGGCTCCAGCATGGCAAAATTCATAAGGATGGTACTGGATAGGGCAAGGTTTTGATTAGTTGCTCATAGGGTTACTATAAGTTGTAGCTCACATGAGGGCAATTACCAAGAACAACCTCTTGGACAGTAATTTACTGTGAGTTAAAAACCATTGCATTTCATATTGCATTATTGTACACAAAGACAATTTAAGGAATTCTATTTTATGAATGGGCATAGTTTCCTTATAGTAAATACAAAACACTAGACACATAAAGGAACTCTAGTGTGTTAGGTGTTGGCACTGCTAAAAGAGAGATCAGGAGTCTGAAACCACCAACTGCTATTCGAGAGAAAGATGGACACTCACCTTCCATAAGATTCACAACTTCAGAAACCTAATGGGGGGATTATATGTGTCAGAATAGAATAATAGTGGGTATGCTTTTGTTTCTCTGTAGACATTTAAAGTTAATATATAAAGGTGTATATACATATACTTTTGTAAGCAGGAGTGGCATCCACTTCCTAAAAAACATGCCTGTGGAAACTCTATGAACTTTGATAAATGTCGATAGTTGTAGAGGGGGTTCAGGCCTTTTGTTCATAGAGTCACTATGAGTTGTGCTTGACTCAAAAGCAATCAAGAACAACATACATGTATGATGCCAGTGTACCAAAATGAAGGCTGATACAGAAGAATTTAAAGAAATAACATATGATCAAGAGGCAGTGGTGATGCAGTGGTGATGAAGGAAAAAGTTCAGGCTGCTCTGAAGGACTTGGCAAAAAAGTAAAGTCCCTGCAATTGATGGAATAACAATTAACATATTTTAACAAACAGATACTGTGCTAGATGTGCTCACCAGGTTGTATCAAGAAATCTGGAGGACAGCTACCTGGCTAACTGACTGGAAGAGAACCATATTTATTACCTTTCTAAAAAAAGATGACCTGACAGAGAATGGAAATTATTGTACAGTATCACTCATATTACATGCAAGCAAAATCCTGCTGAAGATTATCCAGATTGACAAAGACCTACCAGAAATATAAAGTTGGTTTAGAAGAGGCCGTGGCAGTAGAGACATAACCACCAATGTCAGATGGATCTTGGCAGAAAGCAAAGAGTACCAGAGGGATATCCATCCGTATTTCACTGACTATGCAAAGACATTTTACTGTGTGGATCACAACAAATTATGGTTAACCTTGAGGAGAAGCGGAATCCTAGGACACTTCATTGTGCTTATGTGAAACCTATACTTGGACTAGCAGCCAGGAAATGAAAAGACATATTGCATTGGGAATGTCTGCTGTTAGAGATGTCTCCAAAGTACGGAAGAGCAATGATGTCAGTCTGGAGACTAAAGTGTGCCTGATACAGGCCATGGTCTTTACAGTTACTTGCTATGCATCAAAGAACTGGACAATGACTAAGGATGACAGAGGAGATTTGATGCCTTTGAACTGTGGTCCTGGAGAAGAGTATTGAATGGCTAGGAGAACAAACAAGTCCGTCCTGGAGAGGGTGCCACCAGGCTGCTCCTTGGAGGCAAGGATTCTGAAGCTTCATCTGACATACTTTGGGTATGTGCAAGATGGGATCAGTCCTTGGGGAGGGACGTCATGCTTAGGAGGGTGGAGGGACAACACAAGAGAGGAAGACCCTCAAAGAGGTAGATTGATTCAGTGACTGGGGTAATGGGATTAGATGTGCCAGAAACAATAAGATTGGCACAGCATAGAGCAGGGTTTAGGTGTTGTACATAGGGTTGCTATTAGTCACAGGCTACTTGATGGCACATAACAATGATGCTTGGACCAAGAAGCAGTCCTTGGAACTGAACAGGCAAACACTGCATGGTTCAAAATAAGGAAGAGGGTGCATCAGGGATGCATCCTGTCTCCATACCTTTTCAATCTATACATATAGCAGATCATTTGGGAGGCTGGGATTTATAAGGAGGAATGTGGCATAGGATTGGAAGAAGACTCATCAACAACCTATATTATGCCTATATTATGCAGATGACACAGCCTTGCTTGCAGAAACTGAGGAGGACCTGAAGCATTTACAGCAGAAGGTCAAGGACTGTAGTCTTCAATATAGATTGAAGCTCAATATCAAGAAGACAAAGATTCTCACCACTGGGTCAATTGGCAATACTATGATGGAAGGAGAAAGATTGAGGTTGTTAACAATTACAACTTGCGTGGCTCCACAATCAACACTCTTGGCACCAGCAGTCAGAAAATCAAAGACTAATTGCATTAGGCAAATCTGCTGTCAGGGACCTTTTCAGAGTACTGAGAAGCGATGATGTCAGTCTGGAGATTAAGGTGCACATGATCCAGGCCGTGGTCTCCACAATTATTTGCTGTGCATCAGAGAGCTGGGTAAGGACTAAGGATGACAAAAAGAAGAATTGAAGCCTTTTAATTGTGGTGCTGGAGAAGAGGTTTTTTTTTTTTTTCATTTTCTACTAGTTTATTTACAAAATTTGAATACATTGTTTTCAAGTACAAATTCCATCAGTTTCCCTCACCCCCATCAAATTGTACAACATCAAATTGCCTCACCCTCCCAACAAAATGTTCATGATTAATTGTACATGGTTAATCTCCCCTTCTCCCTGCACATCCTCATCCCTCTGCTTCCAACCTATCCCACACCTCTTGGATCTTTATATTCATTCTGCAATAATGGTTCTATACAATGTTTATCCTTTTGGGACTGAGTTCACTCACCATAATGCTCTCCAGTTCCTCCCAAGTTAGAGAATAATTTACAAAATTGTTGCTCTTGCCTGCTGCATAGTATTCCACTGTGTGAATGTTCCATCATTTCTCAATCCGTTCGTTTGCGGTTGGACATTTGGGCTGTTTTTATGTTCTTGCTATGGTGAATAATTCCTCTATGAACATTGGTTTACAAATTTCAGTTTGTGCCTCAGTTTTCATTTTCTCAGGGTAAATTCCAAGTAGCAGAATAGCTGGGTCATATGGAATTTCTATGTTCAGCTTTTTGAGGAAGTGCCAAACTGCCTTCCATAATGGTTGCACCATTTCACAGTCTCACCAACAATATATAAGAGTTCCTTTCTCGCCACATCCTTTCCAACCTTTATTACTTGCTGCCCTGTTAAACTTTGCCACTGTTACTGGAGTGAGTTGGTACCTCATTGTAGTTTTGATTTGCATCTCTCTTATTTCCAGTGATTTGGAGCATTTCCTCTTGTGTCTGCTTGCCATTTGAATATCTTCCTCTGTTAAAATTCTTTCCATGTCTTTTGTCAGTTTTGTAAATGAGTTATCAGTCTTTTTCTTGGTCAACTGATACTCAACAAGGACATAAAAGTTATCAATGTGGAAATGATAAACTCTTCCACGGATAGTTCTGGTAAAACTGGATTCTCACCTGTAGAAAGCTGAAACAGGATCCACGTCTCACACCATACATGAAAATAAACTCAAGGTGGATCAGAGGGCTTGGAGGAAAGCCCAAAACCATGACGTTCATAAGAGACAAACTGGGATCAAGCTTAAAAGTGCTAGTACAAGACTGTCAAATACAACTAGAAATGCACAATATAATTAGAATAAAATTGATGTATGGGACCTTCTAAATATTAAATCCATGTGTGCATCAAAACCGTTTTCCAACAGGGTGAAAAGAAAATGTACAGACTGGGAACAAAGATGGTAATACCATCTCAGACAGGAGTCTTTTATAATAAAAGTTTACAGAATACTCCTGAGCTTCCACAAGAAGAAGACTAAATAAGAGTCTTGAACATACCATGGGCTGCCAAGAAAACAAACAGGTCTGTATTGGAGAGAGTGAAACCAAGTTTCTCCTTGGAGAATAGGAGTTTGAAACTCTATCTTGCAAATTTTGAGCATGTGGCCAGGAGGGACCAATCCTTGGAGAAGCACATCAAGCTCGGAAGGGTGGAGGGATAGCTCAGGAGAGGAAGACCATGGATGAGATGGATTGATACAGTAACTAGGGCAATGGAAGTATCAGTGGGACTGGATTAGGACAGGGTAGGCTTCAGAGCTGTTCTACATAGGATTGCTATGAGTCACAGATGACTTGACAGTACATAACAACAACATTTTATAAATTGATACATAATAAATTGATATAATTTCCTTATAATAAATGACAAACACTAGACACATAAAGAAATTCCGTTGGCATAGTGTGTTAGGTGTTGCACTGCTAAAAGAGAAATCAGGAGTTTGAATCCACCAACTACTATGCAGGAGAAAGAAAGACAGTCACCTTCCATAAGATTCACAACTTTAGAAACCTAATGGAGGATTATATGAATCAGAATAGAATAACAGTGGGTGTGCTTTTGTTTCTCTGTAGACATTTAAGGTTAATATATAGAGATGTGTGTGTGTGTGTGTGTGTGTGTGTGTGTGTGTAATATTATCACTATTTTAATTTGGAGATAATAGTTATCTTGCAACTCTTAATGCTTAAACACATATTGTTTCACTTTGCCTGATTATGAAATGTGTATACTTGACATTTTTAGCTTAATTTTAACTATATGAGAATCATCCCTAAAAAAAAGAGGTTACAAGATATAACCTAAAGAATCTCCTGTATTCCAGACATATTCTTTTTTACTTCATTTTGTAATACCAATCTGATTTTCTCTTGATAATCAGGAAGTCACGACAGTAACTCCCCTCTTTGCCTGTTAAGTCAGAGACATAAGAAGCCCAAATGGATCAGGTCGCATCCTTAATTTATATTTCAGTGGAATTAATTTTGTGTTTCCAGTCAGACCTGTCCCTCTCTTTAGAAATTATACTTCCAGGACCACAAGCATAGGGTTTCAGGTACAGCATGCAAAAATGTTACGAGTGTGTTAGTAGGCTAATAGCGAACAGTGCTATCCCCTTATTCTTCCCCATATTCTTGAATCCATAAATTAGCTCCACATACAGGATACTAGTTTAGAACATATATAGTCTTCTGGAGAACATTACTCCAGCCTACAAAGTATTTTCACCTAGTTGGTGCTGTAATTGTATCTTTAGATGGTGACTCCATTGTTTTATCAAGAAAGATGCTTTAGGATGCTGGAGAATATGATACAACCAGTGAATTCCTTGGGACCTGCACTTAGTTTGCCATAAAGCATGCCTCTTGATTTGGCCTCTTTACTAGATTCAATCAGCGTAATTTCATCCATGCATTAAACCAGTGCAGAAGTGAAAGGCAATCAAGTTTCTTGGAGACTAAATTATGATATACTCCTGAATAGCCTTTGAAATAGGACAGCCGAAATTATTGCTAACTTCCCACTGAAGAAAAACTGCTTCTGATGATTCCTTCAAATAAAAACAGAGAAAAAGTCATTGGCTATATGAGTGACTGATACTAAGTACCAGAAGATATATGAATATACTTAAGCAATGAAATCACAATTGCAATAGCAGCTGCAATTAAATAAAGTATTTGGTTCCATTTATAACTCATTTGCGGGCCAAAGAAGCACACTAAATGAATATGTGGTGGTATTCACCAGCCTTCAAGTCCTTGATGTTGCCATTAACCAGTTCCTTCAGATATGCTATATTGCTTTGAGTTTACTCTTTTCTAGGTGACAGTAGCTATAATGGCTTTTATGTGACTTTTCTTACTATAATAGCCTTGTTCCACATGTCAGGGATCCAATGTGGGTTTCTGCTAGATATTGAGTATGCTTGTTCCAATTTCACTTTCTGGGGCTGGGGAAATCCCTACAGAGTGGTTTCAGCGATTCCCTGGGCTCATTGTGAGATAGCCAGATTTGGCTAAGGTACCATTTTAATAACTTGAATGCCATATGCTCCTATTCTGACTAGTGGGCCACAGTGATGAATTGGATCACCTATAATTAGTGTCAGTTAAGAGCCAGTGTTTGCCTGTACATGAAAGTCTGATTACAAGAGTGACTGAGCATTCACTCTTATAAAAGGCTGTAAATCCCACTGGAGAAGAGTAGGAGAAAAATTAATGTGTAAATTTTTTGCACTAAATTGTGCTTCTTTGTCAAGGGAACCTTCATTCAAGGGATTGTGGGTCTGTAAACTCACTCAAGTATGGGAATTTATTGAGAATCTACTGCTGTTTGTTCTGGTATTTCCTGTTAGAATGCTGGTGTTCACTTAACCGAGAGTTCTGTTTATATAGGTCATGTAAATATTTAGTAAATCTCTCTTCTATTTCACTCTTAGGGACACAATGACTAGGTAGCCACTGCTGTGAATAATGATGAGTCAGAGACTTGACTGGCGTCCATCATAGTAACCATGTCCACTTTGTCAATTAAGTGCTAACACTGGGCCCCTATCACCATGGCATCCAACCAGACTTTTTGTAGTTAAGTGTCTTCATCTGATATGACCATTTCCCCACAGTCAAGTCTAGCTTACATAAGATAGAAATTATAGCAGAATTTGACTGGTGAAAGGTGTGTGCTCTGGGCATTCTATTGATCTGAGTCTAACCTGGTGAGTTCAGTCTAACATATCCACTGTATTAAGCCTTTGGATACCTTCTACTGTATACCAAAGAAGGTCTGGTAATTCACATTGACTTAATGTAGACCACTACACAATCTGTGTTTTAATGAACCAAACAAATAAACTATTAGATCCTTTTCTAACCTTTTGAGCTGAAACACTGAATAGAGAATCTGATTTTTTTCCCTGTTGTTATGTGCTGTTGAGGCAACTAAGATTTAAAAGAACTTTATGAAGAACAGATCAGAACTCTCCCCTTTCCTGCACCATCAACACTATTTCAAACATGCTGGAGGCCATTGTTACAATCACTGTGTCAGAACATCTCATTAAGGGGCTTCTTCTCTTTTACTGACCTTTCTCAGCATATCTTATTCTAAAGACTGGTATCTCTGGGTGACATGCCCTAAGTATATGAGACAAATAAGTTTCACCATCCTTGCGTCTATGTAGCACCCTGGTTGTACTTTCTATAAGACATATTTGTTTGTTGTTGTGGGTGTTTTTTTTTTTTTTTTTTTTTTTAACAGTCCATGGTATACATTCAGTATTCTTCACCAGGACCCACAATTCAAAGACATTGATTCTTCTTTTGACTTCCTTATTCATTGTTCAACAGTTAAAATTTAGTGAGTTCAAATCAATTAAACTCAGAATGTAAAATTTTAATTTCCTTACATCATTTCCAGGGGGCTGGGCTCTATGAGGAGAAATGTGGCATCAGGATTGGAGGAAGAATCATCAACAATCTGAATTATACAGATGACGCAACCCTGCTTGCTGAAACTGAGGAGGACCTGAAGCCTGCTGTGGAAGGTCAGGGACTGCAGTCTTCAGTATGGATTGAGACTCAATCTCAAGAAAACAAAGATTCTCACCACTGGACCAATCGGCAGCATCAGGATGGATGGTGAAGAGATTGAAATTGTTCACAGTTTTGATTTGCTTGGATACACAGTCAATACTCTTGGCACCAGCAGCCAGGAAATTAAAAAAATGTATTGCAATGGGAAAGTCTATGGTTAGAGACCTTTCTAAAGTCCTGAAGTGCAAAGATGTCAGTCTGGAGACTAAAGTGTGCCTGATACATGCCATGGTCTTTGCAGACACTTGCTATATACATCAGAGAGCTGGACAATGACTAGGGATGATAGAAGGAGAATTGATGCCTTTGAGCTGCGGTGTTGGAGAAGAGTATTGAATATACCATGAACTTCTAGGAAAACAAACAGGTTTGTCCTGGAGAGGGTGAAGCCAGGCTTCTCCTTGGAGGCAAGGATTCTGAAGCTTTACCTCACATACTCTGGACATGTTGCAAGGAGGGACCAGTGCCTGGAGAGGGACATCATGCTTAGGAGGGTGGAGGGAAGTGCAGGAGAGGAAGACCCTCTATGAGATGGATTGATTCAGTGACTGGGGTAATGGGAGTAGGTGTGTCAGAGATGGTGAGATTGGCACAGGATAGAGTTTAGGGCTGTTGTCCATAGGGTCACTATGAGTCACGGGTGACTCAATGGCACATGACAACAACAAACAACAACATCTTATATCCTTTGTAGCCGTTCCCATGCATATTCTACAGGTTTTTGTTTGTATGTATTGAGGTTAAAAAGGTACAAGGATCTTCCTCAGGAGCCAAATTAGAGAGAAATCTTTCCTCTTAAGTGGTACCCTGAATTTGAAATTTTAGCATTTGAAACTGAGAAAATGAATTTCTGTTTGTTAATGTTATCTGCTCATGGTATTTCTGTCACACCCAAGCTCAAAAAAGTAGAACACTGTATAAAATCATAGTAATCCTTTAGCACTTTCAGTCTTTTTTTTTTAAATTTAGGTTGTTTATTTTTCATTTCAATGAACATCTACAGAGATTTTGGGATTCTATTCATTCATTGTTGCACCCTTCTCCCCGCACAAACCCCCCCCCCTTTGCTCCTCTCCTTGAAAAGCAAAAGAAAATCTCCCTCATTGGTACACCATCCCCCCCTCCACCTCCCCAAACCCCACCCCCTACCCCCAAATATAATCCACTCTGCAACCCTCATTGCATACTCCTACGATAAAAATAATGCCCTAAAATATAATACTTTTAGACTATTAGTCTATGGGGGAGAGAATAGTCTAAAAGAATAGTCTAAAAGTACTTTCAGTCTTACATGGCTAAATACTAATCCACAGAATGCTGAATAAGGCACACTCTGCAAACTCTTCAGTTATTATACCAGAGTTCTGGAAATCTTGATGAAGCCTAGTGGGATTCACATTGAAAATGTCAGATTCTTTCTCATACATTCAGTAGTACTGTCTCTCTTTTTGTTAGGATATTTTTGTCAAGTGTTTCAGCAAGTTAGCAGAATGAAAGGTCATCTGAAGATGAGGAAACTTAATATGGCCAAGAATAATTTATAAAAATAATATTTTAAAAGTTAAAATATATAAAAATTAAGTATAATAATAATGCAAAGTCAAAAGAAATTTTAGATATAAATTAATGTAGACAAAAATAACTACACACAAAAATAAAGCCTGCTTCAAAGCACTTTAGATATAGCACATAATGATCCTGAGACCTAACACTGTATAGTTGGATATATTAAGAATATAACAAGAAAATAAAATCTCTGAACATTTGAACTAAGCCTTATAGGTAAGCAGAGTGATTTTCCTAGTTAAACTTAGTAACTTTTGTTTTTATAAATTTAAAAGAAACAAAGTTTTGATCAAGTTAAAGGAGCCAAAATGATAACTGATAATACTATATTCTTATAGTCTAAACAAAAATTATCACCAATGGACCAATAGATAACGTCATGATAGATGGAGAAAAGATTTAAAAGGTAAAAAAAAACCCTATTGATAAGTTCTAGTTAGTTACACAAATGTTAATTTGTAGATAAAGACATAAAACATTTGAAAATTAAATTAAAACCCTTTTATTTATAAACAAACATAAAAAGATTTAAAAGGTCAACAACTTCATCTTATTTGGATCCACAGTAAGCACCCTTGGTACCAGCAGTCAAGATATCAGGAGATGAATTGCACTGGGATAATCTGCAGTCAAGGACCTCTCCAAATTACTGAGAAGCATTGCTGTCAGTTCGAGGACTAAGGTACTTCTGATTCAGGCCATGGTCTTTCCAAACACTTGCTATGCATCTGAGAGCTGGACAGTGAATAAGGATGACAGAAAATGAATCAATGATGATTTTGAACTGTGGTTTTGGAGATTACAAATATTCCACAAATTAGCAGAAGAACAAACAAATATGTCTTGGAGAATCTGCAGCAGAGAATGCTCCTTAGAGGTAAAGATGATAAAGCTTAGTCTCATGTACTTTATGCATGTTACTAGGAGAGACTATTTGTGGAGAGAGATACCATGATTGAAAGGCGGAGGGACTGTGAAAGAGAAGATTACCCTCAACCAACTGGATTAACACAGTGACTACTGCGATAGGCCCGAATGTGTCACAAATTGTGAGAATGGCACAGAACAAGACAGGGTTCAGTTCTGTTGTTCATGAGTTGCTATAGATCACACTCGACTCAACACCCCTAACAACAACAATTGTCTAATACATTAATTTTCAATGTACAGACAACTCAACATTTAATTAAATAAGTTTTTTCCCTTTAGCACTTATTCATTTATAAAGCAGGGACAAATTTTGTGACTTTTCCATGAAGGTACATGGTGTTAGGAGATTAATTCTAGATTGTAGAGAAATAATACTTACTTAATTTAATATCTTCAAGATAAAATTATTCTCTTTTCCTGGATTTATGCTGTTTGCTTTTTTATTTTTTGTTGTTGTTGTTATGTGCCGTCGAGTTGTTTGCGACTCATAGCGACCCTATGTACAACAGCCCAAAACTGTGCTCTATCCCGTGCCAGTCTCATTGCCTCTGACACACCCATCCCGATTACCCCAGTCACTGAATCAATCAACCTCATAGAGGGTCTTCCCCTCCTGCGCTGTCCCTCTACTCTACCCAGCATGATGTCCCTCTCTAAAGACCTGTCTCTCCTTACA
>NW_006400037.1:2866493-2879927 GCF_000299155.1 Elephantulus edwardii
ACTGCCTCTTGGTCCAAGTATAGGTTTCGCATTAGCACAATTAAATGTTCTGGGATTCTCATTCTTCTCAGAGTCAGCCACAGTTTGTTATGATCCATGCAATCAAATGCCTTTGCATAATCAATGAAACACAGATAGACATTCTTCTCATATTCTCTGCTTTCAGCTAAGATCCATCTAACATCAGCTACAATATCCCAATACCACAACCCCTTCTAAACCCAACCTGGACTTCTGGCAGTTCTCTGCTGATGTACTGTTCCAGTCGTTTTTGGATAATCTTCAGTAGATACTTTAGGAATTTATTCTGCCAGACTCTTGCCTTAAAGGCAAATTACAAAGAGGATAAATTTAACTCTAACTCAGTAATCAAAGAAAATGATATTATTTTACCAGCAAGAAAATGAATTCTTTCTTTCATATATTATGTAAGATTAGTTTCTAAAAGGCTTATAAATTAAACCTTTCAACCTTAACCAGGCAGAGGAAAATTTGACTATAGCATGTGATCAGCTTTTTATTATGTTTTATCAATGCTTTTAACAAAAACATTATCTTTATTGTATATCTCTTAATAAGCTCTTTAAACAATTTAAACATGTTTGTTGCATATCTCTTAGAGAATAGTCCTTTCCTAGCAAACCTGAATGTGTATAAATATGTATTTTCAATTCAATTTATTACTATTGAGTTGGAACTGGCTTATAGAACCTAGTGTCCCAGATAACCTGTTCTACATATAGATTGAAAAGGTACGGAGATAGGACATATCCCTAGCATACACCCAACCCAGTTTTGAACCATGCAGTGTTTCCTTGCTCTATTATGACTTTGGGTCCAAGTATATGTTTCACATAAGCATGATTAAGTGTTCTGGAATTCCCATTCTTCTTAGAGTTAGCCACAGTTTTTTGTGGTCCACACAGTCAAATAACTTTGTATCATCAATGAAACACAAATAGACATTTCTCTGGTACTCCCTGCTTTCAGCCAAGATCCATCTAACATTAGCTTCAATATCCCTAGTACCATTACCTCTTCTAAACCCAGCCTGCCCTTCTGGCAGTTTTCTGTTGATGTGCTTGCTGTTCCAGTTGTTTTTTTATAATCTTCGACAGAATCTTTCTTGCATATGATATTAATGATATTGTTTGATAATTTCCATACTCTGTTGAATCACCTTTCTTTGAATGGGAACAAATATAGATTTCTTCTAGTCAGTTGGCCAGGTGATTGTCCTCCAGATTTCTTGGCACAACTTGGTCAGCACATCAAGGGTAGCATTTGTGTGTTGAAATATGTCAGTTGGTATACCGTCACTTCCTGGGGCCCTGTTTTTTGGCAATTCTTTCAGAACAGCTTGAACTTCTTCCTTTATCACCTTAATCACTTGTTAATACATTGTTTCATGAAATTGTTCTGTGTTCACCAATTCCTTTTGGTATAATGATTCTGTCAACCCTTTCTGTCTTCTTTTAATCATTTCCTGGATCAATTAATATTCTGCCCAAAGCATTCTTAAGTATTGCAACTCAAGGCTTGAGTTTCTTTAGTTCCTTGAGCTTAAGAAATTCAGAGTGCAATGATACCTCCGTCACTGGATTTCTGTGAAATTAAATGACTACATAAATTGGAAAAAAAAGAAAGAAATGCTGCGTGAGTTTGGTCCCTTTGATTTGCTGACACCAGCTCTTTGCACATTTAATTATATCTATTATTGTTTTATTGACTATGCAAGGACATTTGACTGTGTGAAACATAAAAATTATGGCTAATATGGAGAAGGATGGGAATCCCAGAACAATTAATGGTGCCTTTGCTAAGTCTATACCTAGACCAAGAAACTACTGCATAAATAGAGCAATGGAACACTGTATGGTTTAAAATCAAGAATAGGAATGATCTTGGAGAAAAGACAGGGTAATTATAGGCAAGGTCCAACTGTGATTAATTTTATAATACATAATGCATGGAAATGATTGTATGAAACACAATGCGAATTAAAAATACTGTGAAACACAATGCATATAAATGTAGTAAACAAATAAATTTAAAAATTTAATGTAAAATAGAATGTATACAAATGATTATATAAAACAATGTAAATGAAAGATTGTATAAAAACAATGTATATGAATGAAACGCAGTGTAAAGGAGTTAAATAAAACAAAGAAGAATATTTTTTTCCATTTAATGTTTTTTAAAAATTTATTATTAATTTTGATGGCAATTTACAGAGATTTTGGATTTCTATTCATTCATTGTTGCACTTTTCTCCCCTCCCAACCCTCCCCCTTAGTTTACTTCCCTCTTGGAAAAGTAAAAGAAAAATTATTTCCTTGTTTTACAATCCATCCCCCAGGTCCAGTCCACTTAGGCAGCCTTCGCTCTGGACTCCTGTAATGACAAAAATACCTACTCTTATATCCCTTTTCTCCCTCATCTGTTTCAATGCAGTATACATTACTGAACCCATCTTTCTCAGTCTCCTCCCAACTCCGAGGTCAGTCCTGTTTTACAACAGTGGCACCATGCCGTACTTGTCCTTTTGTGACTGAGATACTTCACTCATCATAATGTCCTCCAGGGTCACCCATTTTTAATAACATTGCATGAGTTCCTTGTTTTTCAATGCAGCATAGTATTCTATTGTGGAAATATACTACAACTTCTCTATCGGTTTGTTTGTTGATGGGCACTTAGGTTGTTTCCAACTCCTTGCTATTGTGAATAAAACTGCAATAAACATGGGTGTGCGTATATCTGCTTGGATGTCATTTATGGTCTCTTTGGGGTATATTCCCAGTATTGGAATTGCTGGGTCAAATGCTATCTCTATTTGCAACATTTTGAGAAAGCGCCATACTGCCTTCCACAGTGGTTGTACCATTTTACACTTCCACCAGCAGTGAATATGGGTTCCAGTTTCTCCACAACCTCGCTGTTCTGTTAAATTTTGCTATTCTGACTGGGGTGAGATGCTATCTCATAGTTGTTTTTATTTGCATCTCTCTTACAGCTAAGGATTTTGAACATTTCTTCATGTGCTTACTGGCCATATGAATGTCTTCTTCTGTGAAGTGTCTGTTCATATCCTGTGCCCATTTTTCAATTATTTACCTTTATCTTGTTGTGGTAAAGAAGAATATTTTTAAAAATTTAAAAAAAAATGTTTACACTGTCAACAACTTCATCTTACTTGGATCCACAGTTAACATCCTTGGTACTAGATGTCAGGAAATCAGGAGATGTCTTGTACTAAGAAAGTCTGAAGTTAAGGACCTCTCCAAGTTTTTATGGAGTAATGATGCCAGTTTGAGGACTAAGGTGCATATAATTCAAGCCACTTCGTCTTTCTGACAAAATCTCACTTGCTGTGCATCTGAGAGCTGCACAATGAATAAGGATGACAAGAAGAATTGATGCCTTTGAGCTGTGGTGTTGGAGAAGAGTATTGAACATCTCAAGAAATGTTGAAAGAACTAACAAATATGTCTTGGAGAGGATGCAGCCAGAGTGCTCTTTACAGACAAAGATGATAAAGCTTTGCCTTATATATTTTGAGCAGGCTGCTAGGAAAGACTGGAGAGGGACATGATGCTCAGAGAAGCAGAGAGTTGGCGAAGGAGAGGAAGACTCTCAGCCAGAAGGATTGACACAGTGACTGGCACAATGGGTTTAAGTGTGTCAGAAAGTATGAGAATAGCACAGGACAGGGCCAGGTTGAGATCATTGTTCATTGGGTTGCTATGGGTCATACTCTCCTTGACAGTACCTAACAACAACAGTTGTGCTCATGCAAAACCTATACATAGATCAGGTAGCATATATTCGAACAGGTCAAGTAGACACTGCACCCTTTAAAATTAGGAAGAGGGTGTTCGATCTGGGTGGTTGCTGTTTAAATGGGGAAGTTCATGATGCCAGGGAAGGTGGTGCTGGTCCTGGCCAGAAGTTACTCTGGATGCAAAGCTGTCATCATCAAGAACATTGATAATGGCACCTCTGACCATCCCTACAGCCACGCTCTGGTACCTGAATTGACTGCTATCCCTGAAAAGTGACAGCTGCCATGGGCAAGAAGAAAATTGCCAAGAGGTCAAAGATCAAGTCCTTCATGAAAGTTTATAACTACAATCACCTCATGCCCACAAGGTACTCCATGAATATCCCCTTGGGCAAAACCGTTATTAACAGGGATGTCTTCAGAGACCCTGCTCTAAAAGGTAAGGCAAGACGGGAAGCCAAAGTCAAGTTTGAGGAGAGGTACAAGACAGGCAAAAACAAGTGGTTCTTCCAGAAGCTGAGATTTTAAATCTTCTATTTCAGTCATTAAAAAATTCTCCCCCCAAAAAAAAATTAAAAAGAGTGCATGTCAGGAATATAGGCTTTCTCCATACGTCTTCAAACTATATGTTGAATGAATCAGTCAAGAAGCTAGACTATATTAAGAGGAATGTGGCATCACTATTGGAGGAAGACTCATCAGCAACCAGACAGATGATATATAGATGATATGACCTTGCTTTCAGAAAGTGAAGACTTGAAGTACATACTGATGAAGATCAAAGACATCAGCCTTCAATATACATTACATCTCAACTTCAAGAAAACAAAAAAGTTCATTATTTTAGTAATTATGTACCATTCATTATTGTAACATTATGATTGATATATGGAGAAAAGATTGAGGTTGCCAGTGATTTACTTTTACCTGAATCCACAATTATCACCCATGGTTGAAATAGTCAGGAAATCAAAAGATGTGCTGTGTTGGGTAAATATGATCTCAAGGACCTCTTTGAAGTGCTAAAGAGCCAGGACATTCCTTTATAGAGGTTACTGGATCCAAGTCATAGTATTTTCAGTTGCTTCATATGCATGTGAAAATTGGACAATGAAGCAGGAAGACGGAAGAACTACTGTTACCTTTAGATTGTGGTTTTGGAGAAGAGTATTGAGTATTCTACAAACTGCTAAAAGAACAAAAAAACCCGTCTTAGAGGCTGTGCATCTTAATGCTTAGTTGCTGCCATCTTTCTCCTTTGCAGTTATTTGTACATTCCAACCATGTAAGACTTGTTATCTTTTACAACACACTGTGGGCTGTAAGACCAGAATTAATTGTGCCATATTGTTATGTGCCATCGAGTTGGGAGATTTCCCATCTTTGTCATGTGGAGCAGCTTGTAGATTTGAACAGCTGGATGGAGCTACCTGTACTATTTTTTTGTTGTTGTTGTTGCTGTTGTTAAATGCCCTTTTTTTTCTTTTATTGGGAAAAACATATTGGGGGTACAGGGAGGCAAAGGTTGGGGGCAGAAGGGTGAGGATGGACCAGGATGCAGTTTCAGAGCTGCACAGTTTGGCCGGTGGGGGGAGCAGGTGAAGGAAATGATGAGGGTCCAGTGGTGACCAGATGCTACAGAAGAATGACAAGCATTTTCCAATGGTAATTAAACCAATTGTCTTATTGATTTGGGAATTGGATGCTGACTCTCTGGCTTCTTCATGCTGAACAGGGGCATAGATTTAAAGGAGGGAAGGGAGGACACTTTATCTCCTTACTGGTGGTCTTGGATTAAAGCTGCTTGCCTTCTTGCACCGTTAGAAGATATTTTCCTGTCATTTGCTCCCCTCTGGACTGCAAAGTGTTTTCCCAGGTGGGTCCAGTGGGGATGGCTGGTTGAACCCAGAGGCTCCATCCTCCTTTGCTTCCTTAGCTGTCAGTTGTATTTCATTTTTGTCACTGGCACTGGGTTCAGAGTCAATTCTGGAGTAAAACTCAGTGTTAAGGTTACCTATAGGAAAGGGAGCAAACCTAGAGAGAACAAACTTGTGAGTTACAAATAAAAGGGCTTTGAGGGTGTTGCTTTCAGGTTTACTGAGGGGGAGGGTGGCAGAAGGTGGCCTAGGTAACATTCTCTGGATACCCTAGGCATTCTTTTTTTTTCCCCTTCCCCACCCAGGGGTCAGATGGCACAATCTGGGGACTGAGGAGCTCACCCTGAGGGTTGCGACAGCTCACCCCGAGCCGAGGGCCGAGGGCAGCCTGCCCTGGGCAGAGGGCCACGATGGCTTGCCCCAAGCCAGGGGCTGAGGGTAGCCCATCCAAACAGGGCAACACCCCTCAGGAGCTGGCTGGTATACTCCCCCTCCAATTGCACCTACCCCAGACTGGTCCCCTCGCCTGACTGAGGACTCTGTGGTCAGGGATAGTGTCTCCCATTCCAGCACTGCCACTTTTACCCCCCCCCCATAAGTGGTCATACTGTATTTTGAAGTAGGTGTCACTGCCCTCCCCCTTTATATATGATAAAGGGAACCTGAGAATTGTGAACAGACTCCCCCCAGGTCTAACCATCTTTTGGCAAAAGCATTCAACAGAACAAAATATGTGGTGCATTTAGGATGTGGGTCCTCTTTTGCATGCTGCCACTGTTAACGTCATCAGACTCACAGTGACTTTCAGCAATCCATTGTATAGGTATTCATCTTCTTTGGCCTGTCCAAGGAAACCCAAACCTGCAGATGGCGGGCATGCATCCCATCCCCTACCTCCTACGCAGGCGGCCAGCGGGGCATGCGCCCCCCCCCACCCCGCTGCACAGGTGCTTGGCAGCCACGCGGCCCCTCTTGTGCGGGCGGCCGGTGGGCACCCACTTCCCCTACTGCTGCCATCCTGGCTCCAAGAATTCACTTTAGAACAAGTCCACCCTGCAGCAGCGTGGTGGCTTCACTGTACCAGTCTTGAGGAGGACCGGTGCCCAGCATCCATCCTGGGTGAGGGAATCCATTGGTTCTGGCTGTGGAAGCCTCATGGGGCTGCAGTGGCTGTGCAGCACGGCGCGGGCTCTGTGGGAGGGGGTTGGGAGCCACGAGACTCACCCATTCCTCCCTGGGAATCCTTGAATTCCTGTTGTTGAGCCTCGATCTTCACTTAGGGCCAGTCATCAACTGTTTAAGTGTTCAATTATCAATAAGCTGAAGTCTGTAGGAGGCCATAATGGCCCTGCTTTAAGTGGTTCACTGCTCCTGCAGCTCACCACGCTGTCTCTGCCTCTGTTGCCATCTTGGATCTCACTACCTGTACTATTATGTTGTTATAAATACTGAATCTGTGAAAAACACTTTTATTCAACTTCGGAAGGGGAAAAAAATTCTCCTGTCTAAGGGATAAAATGCTATTTAAACCCAATGTTCTGGATTTTGTTGCTTAATATTTTTAGTTATATTACATAATCTTGAGTGTGGTTTCTGATTGCTCACTCCTTCAGTTTTCTATGTTGTTTGCTCCAAAGAAACAAGGCAAAATTTCTTACAATGACTAATATAAGTGAAATTAAAATCCTTGTTAGTAATATCCCAAAGGTACGTGGTTTGAGGCCAACAGCTACTCCATGGGAGAAGGATGGGCAGTCTCCTCCCCGTGTGATTAACGGCCTCTGAAAACCCACTAGAGGATCAGGTATGTGTTGGTTGTAACTCAACGATACATAATAACAACAACTGCAATACCTTGCCACTATTAATATGCTACAGAACTCTGGTAACCTATTGGGTAAGGAGCTGTGGTGCCTACTCAAGACAGGTGATTCGAATGTACCACTTGCTGTGCTGGTGAAAGAGGAGCAGTCTCCTCCTGTGTGATTTACAGCCTTTAAAAACTCACTGGAGAGTAAGCTATGAGTCCACTCTGAGTTGAAAGTGCATAACAACAACAAGAACAACATTAAAATGCTATAATAAAGAAAATTAGTTCTTTTCATCACAAAACACTTATTATGTGACCCCTTTGTTCCTTTATAATATAAAAACTTACTTTTTTTCTGGGACCCAGTTTCTTTAGTAATCAGAAATATTTAAAATAACAAATGAAGAAATTGTACTAGCTATTCCAAATTTCTTCTGGTTTATATGATTAAATCTTTGCCAGAGAAGACTGCCCATCTTTCTCCAGAGGGGTGGCTGTTGGATTTGAAATGTGAACTTTTTGATTGTTATTGTTGAGTACTGTCCAGTCTCTTCTGAGCCACAGCTGACCCTCCAGTGGGTTTTCAGAGGCAGTTAAGTGTAGGGAGGAGATTGCCATCCTTTTCCTGTGAAGCAACTAGTGGATTAAAAATGTGTGCCTTCTGGATTACAGTGCAGCTTCATACCAGTAGACCACTAAGGATCCCTAACTCTTTAATTAGCAGTCTGATACATTGGGTACCATGCCACCAGGCCTCCTTTAATTTATTTTATCCTGATGTTTATTTATTGCCTACTGTCAAATATCAGAAACATAAATATATATTAGATGACTTAATCATGAGCACATGATAGAGCGAAAAGTATTGAAGATATTTTGTAAAAATATTGGAATTTTCCAAGAATATTTGTAGTGATTCCCTCTGAATTTTGGCCTGGCTAACTACAGTAGGATGATAATATCTCTCTAACCTTATTATTAAATGTATTTTAACCTTTTTGAACTCTCCCAGGTTTTTGCTGCTCTTGCTGTCCTAAGCATTCCATATTTATAAGTTTTTCTAATGTCTATATGTTATTTGTGCTTCTATAGGTGATAACTGGAAAGTTTCCATAACCACAAGTGACTTGCCCAATGCAGGAACTAGTTCACAGATTTATATTGTACTATATGGAGAACACAGAAGCTCAGCCCCCATATATCTGTATGGAACAGGTGGGGCTCGATTTCAGAATGGCCAGGAAGATATCTTTATTGTAAGTAATATGGTTGTATTGTAAGCAATATAGTCACTAAATATTTTGGAATGAATGTAAGCTATTAAAGTCACTTGGTATTTTGAAATGAATGTAAAGTATCAAATTTTGGTCTTTATATTATATATAGCATTGTTTCTGCTGCAAAAGATCAATCAAAAGTTGTTTTTGGCAAGATTTGCTCCAATAGATTAAACATAAGTAATAGGTATTAAAAGGGACAATCGCTATAGAGTAACACTGTTGTTAATGTTAGGTGCCACTGAGTTGACCACGACTCATAGTAATCCTAGGAAGAAAAGCTATCCATCTCCTCGTATCCTGTAGTCTCCACAGTCTCGAATCCATTGTTGCCATCATTGAGTCAGTCCATCTTGCTGAGGAAATTCACCTCTTTTGTTGACCCTTTGCCTTTCCCAGTAGGTTGTTTTTTCTAAGGACTGGTCCTTCATGATAACATACCTAAAGTACGTGAGATGAACCTTCATCATCTTTGTCTATTCTCACTTATCTGTCAGTTTGCTGTATTGTGGTGGTTTGTGTGTTGCTGTGATGCTGGAAGCCATACCACCAGTATTTCAAATAACCAGCAGGATCTCCCATGGTGGATGGGTTTCAGTAGAGCTTCCAAACCAAGACAGACTAAGTAGACTGTCCATGAACTTGTAGTGATTTTATACTGTTATTTGCACAAATGGCTAGGAAAGGCTTGACCTGCTTAAAGACAGAGGCTAAAATCACAATCAGAAAAGGATACCTTAAGATCTTTTTTTTATTATTTTTTTTTTATTTTTGTGTGAGTGTACCATCAAATCAGATCTGACTGGTACAGGAGGAGATTGTTCCTCCTTTTCCCGGCAGAGCATCTGGTGGATTCGAACCGTGTACCTCTGGGATTGTAGTTGCAGCTCCTTGCCACTAGGCCACCAGAGCTCCCCTGATACCTTAATATCTTAACATCTTACAGATTGTCTATCTTCACTTATTAAGTTCAATTCATTAATGTCTGTGTATTCAACTCACATACTTTATATAAGAGGCTGACTCACATGGGAACATCTTTACTATTCGTTTACTTAAATATTCTTTCCCTATTTTTTTCTCTGAGTCAATATTTGGAGATTTTTTTCTTTTGTTCAAGATCACTAGAAGTAAAATCTTGACAAGACTGTTCTTATTATGCATGTGCAAGAAATAATTTAAGAAATAAATCTAGAAGTGATTTTACCTATAATGATCTGATTTATTTTTTTAATCATTGTTCTGTTTCTACTTAATGCGGCCTATATAGTTTATAGGGAGTTGTGCTGCTGACTCAAAAGGATGAGCTTCTCTGCTGTTCAAATTCTCTGGCAACGTCATGGGAGAGAGATAAGCCGTCTCCTTCTATGTAATTTACAGCCTGAGAACCATTTTGTTTATTAAGTAAGCATTGGTTGTTCAATGATATGTTTGACATTTCCACACATTTTAACATTTTAAAGTTTTTTCTGTTACTTGTTTCTAGTTTTATTCCACTGTGGTTAAAGAAGATAATTTATATGATTTAAATATTTTAAAATTCATTCAGACTTGCACTGTGATCTAAAATTGATCAATTTTGGACAAGAATCCACCTGCATTGAAGACTATGTGTTCTATTATTGTTGGGTGGAATATTGTTTATATGTTTGATAGGTCTACTTAGTTAATAATGTTTGGATTGTGTATGTCCTTATTACTATTCTGTCTTTGTGTCTGTGCATTATTCAAAGTTGCATATTGATGTCTCCATCATCATCACTGTTTATTTCTCTCAATTTGATTCACATATTTTGTGGCTCTGTTCTGAGATGCTTATTTAGAATTAATATACATCTTGATATATTTGACTGTATTTTCAATATCTAATGTCCTTGTGAGGACTGATTTTAAGTCGATTTTGTGAAATTACATCAAAAGATGTTCTTTGGGTTTCTTCATAGATCACTGTTGGAGACATTGGAACACTCTTTAAGATTCGAATTGGTCATACCAACTCAGGGCTTTCTCCTGCCTGGCACTGTAAGGAGGTAAGAATATACTTTCCCAGCTTGCAAAATCCTCTGCAAATCCACCATAGGAAACAAATCAGCCCATTTTGAGGTGATGGATTTTAACTTGGACAGTTTTAGTCACTTCATTCTTCTAAGACATTGATATGATATGATATTCATTAATTCATGTCAAAATAACTAGGGAAGCACTTCAACCAACAGCCATTTTTGCTTCATTGCAAAGAAGAAAAAATTAGGTACTCTGGATAAAGTCACATGTTGTTGTCATTGTGTGCTATTAAGCTGGAACCAAACCACAGCTGATCCTCCAGCAGGTTTTTAGATGTAACAGATATCATAGGAGGAAACTGCCCATTCTTCTCCCTCAGAGCAGCTGGTGGATGCAAACCTGGTGCCTTTGGGATTGCAGTGCAGCTTCTCACCACTAGGCCACCTACTAGAAGTGTTATAGTTTCACTACTGGTGAAAAAGTGACTAAGCTCATGTTAGCTACTTCAGAAGTACTGTAAAGATAAAGTGTTGTTGAGATAATAACTGTTAGACTTGAATGCTAGTCATTAAGTTTGATTTTTGTAAATGAAGCAAAATAATACCCTTGGAGCATTTGTCAAATGGGCAAGGGAAGAAAGGTTAATTGTTCTATAGTGTTTAGAACAAAAAGAAGTCCATCTTTTATGATAATTAGTAGTAAATAGAGATTTTTAATACTGGAAATGATATAGTTTGTCACTTACATGAATAATTTCTTTTATAAGGGTTGATAAAAGACTAGATCCTTAATGAGATAGATTTACACAGTGACTACCACAATGAACTTGAGCATAATAGAAATGATGAGGATGATGGAGGATAAGGCAAGGTTCATATCTATTGTTCATAGGGTTACTAGGACTTGTAGTTGACTTGATGATGCCTAAAAATAACAATAGAGTTGCCATAAGATAGAAGTTAACAATGTTCCAAATGTCCAAACTGCTGTACTATTCCAACAACCTGATATTAATTATCCCTCCTACCTTCTGTCCTCTCATTCCCTGAAGTCTGTGTTTAGGTTCTGTGATTTTATGAAAGGTCTCACAAAACTAGAAAAAAAAAGTCATGGAAATGGCTCATTGGACTGTGGATGGTGTAGGCCCATGCACTACGTGGTTGCAGAGACAGATAAATGATGGGGCAGGAACTTTCAGGCTAAGGCTGTTAATTGAATGTTGTCAGTTGTCAGCTGTTGGATATTTATTGTCAACTGTCTGTTGTTGATTATTGGCACAACTGAAACCAGTTAGATGCAATGTTCCAGGTGAACAAGCATAGAGCTTCCACGCTGTTAATATTGTTGTTATGTGCTGTGTGGTGCACTACTACTCATCACAACCCTGTGAACTTTGCCTATCCTGTGCCATTCTCATCATCTCTGCTACACTAAAGCCCATTGTTACATGACTGTGTCAGTCCATGGCCTTGAGTGTTTTCACCTCCTTTTCTGACCCTCCACTTTTCCTGAGCATGAGATCTTTCTCCAAGGACCAGCCCCATCGAACAACATGCCCATAAAATGTAAGATGAAGTTTCACCATCTTTCCTTCTAAAGAGCATTCTGCCTGCATTCTCTCTAAGACATGTTTATTCTCTGGAAAGTCTATAGGATATTTAGTGCCCTTCTCCAGCATGCCCATGAGCATTCTTTTACAGCTTTTTTAGAGCTTTAAAGCATATTCCCAGGAGAACTAAGGGTGATGTCTTCCTGGGATAATACCTTCTAGTATGGTAGAGCTTGTATCCTATTCTTATCTCTTCAATGCAGTAAATGACCCATTTTTTAATGATATCTCAAGAACAGAGAGGATAGAATTACAAAATCAAAGGTTATGAATGGGAGGGACATATTAATTCATTGCATCACATCATGCATTTACATGTATAGTATGTTTATATTCTCTATTATTTAAAGAGGACTACTCTTGACCTAAACAAATCTTCGGGGTCACTATGAGTTTTAGGTGACTAGACGGCACATAACAGCAACAACAAAATTAATGAAAAAATCATGGAAGATGATTAATTAAAATTTTATTTATTTTATTAACTTATCAGGAATACATAATTGCTATTATTGCTGTTATTTACATTAAAGTAAAAATATATTGTGAAACAGAATGACGAGTAACTTCACTTTATGGGGGGGAAAACCCCCCCCAACCAAACTCACAGTGTAGAGGTTCAATTTCAAAATTCAGATTTGTTATTTGGAATCTACATGAAATAATATTCTTTTTAATGATATAGTAATTGGAACATGGAATGTGGGAACCATGAGTGTAGGAAAATTAGAAATCATTAAGAAAGAAATGGAACGCATAAATATTGACATACTAGGCATTGGAGAGATGCGATGAACTGGCATGGGGCATCTCGAGTCAGATGATCATATGATATCTTATTCTGGAGACAAAAAGGTCAGGAAAAATAGAGTTGCTTTCATAGTCAAAAAAGAAATTTCCAGGTCCATCTTGAAGTACAACATTGTGAGTGATAGGATTATATCCATACGCTTACAAGGAAGTCCAGTGAACACTACTATCATCCAGATATATGCACCAACAACCAGAGCCAAAGAAGAAGAAATAGATGATTTCTACCAACTCTTACAGGCAGAGATAGATTGAACATG
>NW_006400037.1:2882403-2884814 GCF_000299155.1 Elephantulus edwardii
TGGTGCTGGAGAAGAGTATTGAATGTACCATGGACTGCCAAGAAAACAAACAGATTCATCGTAGAGAGGGTTAAACCAGGCTGCTCCTTAGAGGCAAGGATTCTGCGGCTTCGCCTGACATACTTTGGACATGTTGTAAGGAGAGACAGGTCTTTAAAGAGGGATATCATTCTGGGTAGAGTAGAGGGACAGCACAGGAGGGGAAGACCCTCTATGAGGTGGATTGATTCAGTGACTTGGGTAATCGGAATGGGTGTGTCAGAGGCAATGAGATTGGCACAGGATAGAGCAGGGTTTCGGGCTGTTGTACATAGGGTCGCTATGAGTTGCAAACGACCCGACGGCACATAACAACAAGAACAACATACTACTTTTGAAGTGTAATATTCCAATTCATAATGAACTGATCATGTATAATATGTAATATTTTCTCTCCTACTAAGCCAAAGTAATTTATTAAAATTATCATTAATTCTCCCATTCTCTGATTTGATTGCTAATTGATAAGCAGTATCACATTAATCATAAAGTGAGAATTCTGAGGCAAAGTGGTAAAATGATTTGAAAAGATTATTTAATTTTTTTGGTTTTTTTATATTACTCTGATATATTTAAAAAGTTTAAATACATTGTTTTTCACAAAAGATCCTTCCCATTTCCTTCACCCCACCCACCCATTGAATTGTGTAACCCTATGATTAACACCCTCCTTCCTATCCTCATCCCTCTATTTCCACCCTCCTGCCTACCTTGGATCCTCATACTCATTCTACAATAATGGTTTTATACAGTATTTGTCCTTGTGGGACTGAGTTAGTTCACCCAGCATAATGCTCTCCAGTCCCTCCCAAGTTAAGTAGTAATTGACAAAATCATTGCTCTTGCGTGCTGTGTTGCATTCCATTGTATGAATGTGCCACAGCTTCTCAATCTATTCGCTAGTGGTTGGACATCTGGGCTTTTCCCATGTTCTTGGAATAGTATGATTTGGAATTTTAGAGAAAAGATAGGAAAATTATACTAAAAGCTCCTAAAGTCTGTTTCTCCCTCTGACATTGCAAGACAATGTGTCTTCCTCAGGCTTACATTATCTCTCTTTGAGTATAAATTATGAAGAGAATCTTCATTCCAAATTATTTTCAGTGGTGAGAGAGAGAAGGGAAAAAGGGAGAGATGACTCACCAGAATGTTAATGAAGAAGATCTACTTGATTCAGAGTTTTATTTTGAGGGATGAGAGAGACACAAAGAGGGGAAGAGTGCATGCAGGGGTGTGTGGGGGGAAGTGTTAGAGTTGACTCACCAGTGTTGTTGTTCTAGTTAGGTGCCAGTGAGTCATAGACAATTCATAGCGACCCTATGAACGGAAGACCTGAGCACTGTTCATAGAGTATCTGCAGGCAAGCCAATAAAAAAAAAAAATTCAGTCTAATTATAGCAGGGGCGTAGAATGTCCAGCTTTCTTCCTCAGAGCCTCATGCGAGTTCAAACTACCAAAGAAGTGCTACTTTTTACCTTTAACTTTTGAGTAAGTGGTGCAACTTCTTGTGGTCTAGGCCACCAAAGCACAATGCTCATTTATAATCTACACATTTAGCTAAATGGCCCAGTATGAAAAATAATGAACTTTATGAACTTTGTGTGTAAACTAGTATAAAATAAGATAAAAAATAAGAACTTGTCTAATAGGAAAAAATCGATTATTTTTTATTATAGTAACTGTATTTTGTTGTTGAGGATATACATTGCAGAGCATACACCAACTCAGTAGTTTCTCCAGGTAAAATATGATGACATTGATTATATTTCTTTAGTTGTATAATCGTTCACGTGGTACCTTTGTAAATTGCTCCCAACATTAACATAAACTCACTGTTTCTGGGATTTCTAGCATTAGATTAACTCTAAATTTTCAACTAACTTTATAATAACAAAATGAAAGTTATCTCATTGCTTTTAACATCTTGATCTTTTGACTCTTTGCTGTCCATTTGATCCCAAATATATAAATATATATTATAAATATAAAATATATATATATACTTCTGAGTTTCAGGGGTCTGCTCTACAACTTATCATGGACATGAATCAGGACTGAGCGGAGTTTTATACTATTGTGCGTGGAGCTGCTGTAAGTTAGGGGTTCCAAATGTTGGAGCAAACTTGATGGCAGCTTTCAAGAACAACCAATCGTGAATGCTACGTTTTAGAGTCAAAATAATTTTCCAGTTTTTTATGATTTTTCACATACTTATGTTCATAATAGAATTTGTTATTAATGCCTTGATTAACTTCAGAGTGGCTGTAGTGCATGGCATATTGGTCTACTAACAAGCTAGTGTTCGAATCCACAACACATTCTGAGGGGAGAAAGAAGCAGTTTCTCCTTCCTTCCTTCCTTCCTCCCTCCCT
>NW_006400037.1:2885539-2894915 GCF_000299155.1 Elephantulus edwardii
TGCTTGGGAGGGTGGAGGGACAGCGCAGGAGAGGAAGGCCCTCTACGAGGTGGATTGATTCAGTGACTGGGATAATTGGGATGGGAGTGTCGGAGACGGTGCGATTGGCACAGGACAGAGCGGAGTTTAGGGCTGTTGTACATAGGGTCATTGTGAGTCGCAGGCAGGCAACTCGACGGCACATAACAACAAACAACAAATATATGTATATATATATAATCTCCATCTGGTCCAGGACTTTATTTGGTTGGAAGCTGTTGTATTACCTTTTCAATTTCTTCTTTTGTAATGGGTCTGCTAAGATGTTCAATTTCGGTTTGTGTCAGTTTCGGTAGATTGTGCGTTCCTAAATATTTGTCCATTTCCTCAAGGTTTTCATATTTGTTTGAGTATAGTTTTTCATAATATTCTAATGTTAATTTTTTAATTTTGGTTGGGTCTGTTGTGATGTTGCCTGATTCGTCTCTTATTCGGATTATTTGTGTCTTCTCCTTCTTTTGTGAGTTTTGCTAGTGGTTTCTCGATTTTATTGACCTTTTCAACGAACCAACTGCTAGTTTTGTTGATAGTTTCAATTGTTTTTCAATTTTCTATTTCATTTATCTCTGCTCTAATTTTTATAATTTCAGAGTTTTTAGAAGCTGATGGGTTTTCTTGCTGTTCTTTTTCAATTTGTTGGAAATGTTGGGTTAGAGAGTCAATGGTAAATTTTTCCTGCCTTTTGATGTGTTTGCTAATTGCTATAAATTCACCTCTGATTATGGCTTTGGCTGTTTCCCAGAGGTTTTGGTAAGTAGTGTCTTCATTGTCATTTGTTTCAAGAAATTTTTTAATTTCATTTTTATTTCTTCTTGTCCCCAGTCGTGTTCAAGCAAGTTATTGTTCAGCTTCCAAATGTATGGTTTTTTTCTACTTTATTCTCTTGTGATTAATTTCTAATTTTGTGGCATTGTGATCTGAGAAGATACTTTGTATAATTTCTATGTTTTTGAATTTGTTGATGCTTGCCTTGTGACCTAGAATGTGGTCTATTCTGGAGAATGTTCCATGCACATTGGAAAAGAAGGTATATTGTGCTTTTTTGGGGTGCATTAGCCTATAAATATCTATGAGATTGAGTTGGTTAATTGTGTGGTTTAATTCTTGAGTATCTTTGTTGAGATTCTTTTTGGTAGTTCTATCTTTTCTTGAAAGGGGTGTAGTGAAGTCTCCAAGTACTATAGTACTGTTATCTATCTCCTTTTTCAACATTGTTAATGTGTGCTTTATGTATTTTGCAGGTCTTTCATTTGATGCATGTTGTTGTTGTTATGTGCCGTCATGTCATTTGCAACTCATGGCGACCCTATGTACAACAGCCCTAAACCATGCTCTATCCTGTGCCAATCGCATTGCCTTTGACACACCCATCCCGATTACCCCAGTCACTGAATCAATCCACTTCATACAGGGTCTTCCCCTCCTGCACTGTCCCTCTACTCTACCCAGCATGATGGCCCTCTCCAAAGACCTGTCTCTCCTTGCAACATGTCCAAAGTATGTCAGACGAAACCCCAGAATCTTTGCCTCCAAGGAGTAGCCTGCTTTAACCCTCTCTAGGATGAATCTGTTTGTTTTCTTGGCAGTCCATGGTACAATCAATACTCTTCTCCAGCACCACAGCTCAAAGGCGTCAATTTGCCTTCTATCCTCCCTAGTCATTTTCCAGCTCTCTGATGCATAACAAGTGATTGCAAAGACCATGACCTGTATCAGGAGCATATTCCTCTCCAAAGAGACACCGTTGCTCTTGAGTACTTTAGAGAGGTCCCTAGCAGCAGACTTTCCTATTGCAATACGTTTTTGTATTTCCTGGCTGCTGGTGCCAAGAGTGTTGACTGTGGAGCAGAGCAAACTGAAGCTGTGAATAATCTCAATCTCTTCGCCATCCATCCTGATGCTGCCGATTGGTCCAGTGGTGAGAATCTTTGTCTTCTTAACATTGAGCCTCAGTCCATACTAAATGCTGCAGTCCTTGACCCTCTGCAGTAAGTGTACGAGGTCCTCCTCAGTTTCAGTGAACAAAGTTGTGTCATCTGCATAATGGAGATTGTTGATAGATCTTCCACCAATCCTAACGCCATGCATCTCCTCATAGAGCTCAGCCTCTCGGATAATCTGTTCTTCATACAGGTTGAAAAGGTATGGAGATAGGACACATCCCTGGTGTAAACCCTTCCCAATTTTGAACCATTCAGTGTTGCCCTGCTCTGTTCTGACGACTGCCTCTTGGTCCAAGTATAAGTTTCACATTAGCACAATTAAATGTTCTGGGATTCTCATTCTTCTTAGAGTCATCCACAGTTTGTTATGATCCACGTAGTCAAATGCCTTTGCATAATCAACATTTGGTGCATAGATATTAAATATTGTCATATCTTCTTGTTCTATTGACCCTTTGAGCATTATGTAGTGACCTTCTTTGTCCTTTGTGATGGTTTTTGCATTGAAATTTATTTTATCAGAAATTAGTATCGCTACTCCTGCTTTTTTTTTGGTTGCCATTTGCTTGGTATATTTTGTCCCATCCTTTAATTTTTAGTCTTTCTTTATCTTCATTTTTCAGATGTGTCTCTTGAAGGCAACATATTGATGGATTTTGTTTTTCTATCCAATCTGCTACTCCTTTTCTCTTCAGTGGTGCATTTAAACCATTCATGTTCAGTGTAATTATTGAGAGGTAGTGTTTTATTGCTGTCATTTTGTTCAATTCTTTTTGGTGTTGTTGCTAGTTACTTTGGTCCATCCTGTTTTCTGTGGCATCTCTGTTTCCAGGACATCTCTCAGTGTTTCCTGTACGGCTGGTCTTGTTTTTACGAACTCCTTTAGGTTCTGTATTTTTGGGAATATTTTAATCTCTCCTTCTTACTTGATGGACAGTTTTGCAGGATACAGTATTCTTGGTTGAAAGTTGTGTTCTTTAAGTGTTCGATATATGTCATTCCACTCTCTTCTTGCTCGCATGGTTTCCGCTGAGAAATCAGCAGTTAATCTTATCTGTTCCCCCTTATAGGTCACTCTTTGCTTCTCTCTCACTGCTTTTAGTATTCTCTCCTTATCTTTATTTCTAGTAAATTTGACAATGATG
The DNA here is from genome assembly GCF_000299155.1 of Elephantulus edwardii. Classification (NCBI taxonomy): domain Eukaryota; kingdom Metazoa; phylum Chordata; class Mammalia; order Macroscelidea; family Macroscelididae; genus Elephantulus; species Elephantulus edwardii. The sequence continues at coordinate 2,888,667 of NW_006400037.1, forward strand.
TGCCTTAGTGTTTTTCTTTTAGGGTCTGTTCTATATGGTGTTCACTCAGGTTCTTGAATATATATTCTGTCATTCTTCATTGTGCCTGAAAAGTTTTCCTCTAGTAATTCTTCCACAACTTTTTCAGTGCCTTTACTTGCTTCTTCCCGTTCTGGGATTCTTATGATGAAGATGTTATTTCTTTTAATGGTATCCCACATTATTCTTAAGCTTTCTTCTGTTTCCTTCCTTTTGGATTCTGCTTTTTTCTCGGTCAGATTTGTGGTGATAATTCTATCTTCTATTTCACTGATTCTGTTTTCCATCTCTTCACCTCTATTTGTATGTCCCTCCATCATGTTGACAGCATCAGAAACCTTAGATTTCATATTTTGGATCACAGTTTCTTGTTTTTTCCAATGCCTCTAATGCTTCATTTGTTTTCTCTGTGTTGTTTTGGATTGTTTTTTTTTAAGCTCCTCCTGGTCTTTGCTAGCACTGTTCTGTAATTCATCAAGTTTCTTTTTTATCTATTGAAAATATCCAATCATTATTCTTTTAAAATCAGTGTCAGAAAGTTCCATCAGGCTTCCTGGCTTCAGGAAATCCATTGCTCCTGTGTCTTCTTTGGGGGTTGATATCTTGCTTTGGGCTAGTGGGACAAGTGAAGCACTCTGCTTTCTATGGGCCATTGGTGTGGCAGAGTTCTTCGTGTCTGAGGTGGTAGCTGGTTTTTTTATTTGACGTCACTGCTCCAGAAGAAGGTTCGGCAGGAACAAAAGTAGATGCGTAGAGGGTGCGTGCACACGCCAATGCTCACGTGAGTGGGGTGGGAGGAAGCACACACTGATACATGTGGGGAGGGGCTCGCGGGAACCTAAATAATGAAGGAGGAAGTCTGTTTTTCCCTTTCTGGAAAGCTTCCCCACTCTTTGGATATGCTAAGGATCTCCCTGTTGTTTGAGTTAGTAGGCCCTACGTACTCAGGCCAGGAACCAGTTTGTTTCCCCACATAACTTAATCCTCAATGGTACATGAGTATTTTAGGGGAGTTTGATAAATCTTATAGATGTGGCATATATGATTGTCTTCCTGGCCTGAGGGCCAAAGTCCCCAGGGCCCAAATGGGTGTGTGGTGGCTGGGTCACAAGCTCTTGCCCGGCACTCCGTCCACTGTCCTTGCAGATTTCCCACCAAAGTCCAAGTTTATAAAGATGGCGTTTCCCCACGGACCTCTGGGAACTATAGTCTGTACTTGCAAATTGTAGGCAGAGGGGGTTGTGTAGGCTGGGTTACAAGCCCTGGCCTGGCACTCTGTCCACTGTCCTTGCATATTTCCCACCAAAGTCCAAGTTTATAAAGATGGCATTTCCCCACAGACCTCTGGGAGCTGTAGTCTGTACCTTCGGCTTGGTAGCATAACTTCCTTTCCACTAGGCCAACATAGCTCTCTCTTTGTCGTTGTCATTGTTATTGTTGTTAGGTGCTGTCAACTCCAAAAGCTTGCCACAATTCCTGTGCTCCTTCTGGCCAAGCAGTTTCACCTTATAAAATTTTATGATCTTGGAAAGTCAGCATAAGTTGGAATTGACTTGACTGTGTTATGTTAATTGGGTTTTGTTTAACTTTAGGACAAATTGATTCTATACAATATAGTATAAAACATGCCAATAAATAAACAATAATTAATACATAATTACTGCTTAAGTTCATTCAAAAATAGACTCGTGGTCCAAATCCACCAGATGCTCTGCTGGAGAAGGAAGGACAATCTCCTCCTGAATAAGTCAGATCCAATTTGACGATATACATACAAAAAATAATAAAATTTTAAAAAATCTTCAGAAAAAAATAAAAAAGATAGACTCAGGAGGGAACTGAGAAGCCAAATAGACTTCACTCACTCCATTTGAGTAATCAAACCTTGTGTGTGTAAAATTTCTACCCTCCGCCCTCAAGTTTTGTCTTGACTTATTTCCCCAAATAGTAGTTGCTATTGTTTATGTAAACGTTTTGCACTGTACACTTTATAAATCTAAGATGTAAATGTTTTACATTGTGCTCTTGATAAGCCCAAGATTTGGATTTTTGTACTGTACCCATGACTACATCACTGTACCCTTAAAAATATGTCAGTAGCAAGAAATTGTGGGCTGGGCCCACATAGCCCAGCATCTAACATCTAAAGGAGAGTAAGAGTATAGCACCCAGCTGAAGCTGGGAAAGTGAGGGATTCAATCCTTCTGTGTTGCTGGGACTCCCTGCTGCACAGTGACTAAATGTCCTCACTTATAATCCAGCAGCATGTCTCTTAGTCCATGTGCACAACAGGAACAATATCAGTTTTAATCTCTGCTGCCTGGTATGTAACCTTGTATTAATATTTTACAAAGACACATTAATATTAAAAGAAAAGTCAATTCAGAGATTCACAACAGGAAAGTAACTAGAGTTATAAGTATAAGTGCATTTTCTAAATTGGAAAATATCGATTTTATCAGATAATAAAATGATCTGTGAATTAAATGGTTTAGAGAAAGACTTCTTGATGATTCAAATATTTAAGATTCTTAAGTATTTTTAAAGCAACATTATTGTGATTGTAGATAAAATTGTGGAACATGAATTCTGGAAAACAGTTCTATATACCTGTCCAGCGATGGTTGGCTCAAGATGAAGAAGATGGAAATATTTGTCGAGAATTTCCCATTTTAAACAAAGGACAGCCTGCCTTCCCAGGTAGGGTAGCTCCAACTCCAGGTAACATCAACAATATTTGTTTACATAACTGTTACAGGAGGAAGAACTGAATAAAAATGTTCAGGATAAATTAATAGTTGAACAAATGGATGATTACACGAGTCATTTCTTATAAATTACCTTTGCTGCTATGACTGCTGTAGCTAATTGTTTTACACATTGGTGTTCAAAAAATTCTTGTCAATGGTTTTCCCTGTTAAGAAGGAAAAAGAAATGCTTTGTAAGCAAAAGAAGAACATTAATCCTTAGAAGGCCATGGGAAAACTAAATGTCCAATGAAGTTAATCTAGGGCAAAGAAATGCAAGTCACTATGATTTTTTTTCTCACCAAGATCTATCATTTCATTTTCGTATTTTTAACGAGTCTGCTTGGTTCCATGATCAACACTCTTGGCATCAGTAGCCAGGAAATAAAAAAAAGTATTGTGATGGGTAAGTCTGCTGCTAGGGACCTCTCCAGGGTACTGAAGAGCAGTGGTGTCACTCTGGAGACTAAGGTGAGTCTGATACAGGCTATGGTCTTTGCAATCACTTGTTATGCATAAGAAAGCTAGACAATGACTAAGAAGGATAGAAGGAGAATTGATGCCTTTGAACTGTGGTGCCGGAGAAGAGTATTGAATGTACCATGGACTGCCAAGAAAACAAACAGATTCATCCTGGAGAGGGTTAAACCAGGGTGCTCCTTGGAGGCAAGGATTCTGAGGCTCTGTCCAACATATTTTGGACATGATGTAAAGAGGGACCGGTCCTTGGAGAGGGACATCATGCTTGGGAGGGTGGAGGAACAGTGCAGGAGGGGAAGACCCTCTATGAGGTGGATTGATTTAGTGACTGGGGTAATCGGGATGGGAGTGTCAGAGACAGTGCGATTGGCACAGGACAGAACAGAGTTTAGGGCTGTTGTATATAGGGTCGCTATGTGTCGCAAGCGACTCAATGGCATATAACAACAACAACAATCTTTGAATATCTAAATTATCAAGTAGCAGCATATAGACAAAACACAAATAGGCTTTTTTATCCTGGTTTCAAATACTATTTCAAACAGTATTCAAGCAACGTGTTTTAATCATGTCTCCCAGGCTGTCAAATAGAAAGATTATACCCTTTTTATTTTCCTGAGCACTTTGAAACTCTATCATTTTTAATAATTCTCTGTGCAACTTTAGTCATTCCATTTCTATAATTCTCAAGAGATCATCTTGTGACTATAACTCACTTTTTTAGCTCTAACGGTCCTGCTTCCATAACCTAACCCAAATTTGATACATTTTCAGTTCTTGTAAGAGCTTCTGATTTTCATCCTGTAACTTATTTCTACTCACTGCTCTTTCACTCACAGCCAATTTTATTTTTTCAATAATAAACTCATCTCTTTCAAAGGCTTAACAGCTGAGATCTGCTTCACATATTAGCCAAGGAAGTTCAGGGCTGCTGTATCCCATGCACTGTTTTTTTATCATTTAGTTGAGTTTGATAACTTTGTCCCTGTTTCTGAAATTGATTACAGTTTTCAGATAATAACTTTTGTTGAGCATCTAAAGAAAACATGAGTCTGATGATACAGTATCTCTTGCTTGTCCCATTCTCTTGACTTTGTTCTAAATTCCTAGTTTTTTACTCAAATTGCCCAGTTCAAATGGAACACCTTCTTTGATGTTTAGAAAATCTTTTGTTCATATTTCAACAAACAAATACAGGCCTACATATGCTGACCAAGCTGCCTAAACAGCTACTTGATAAAAAAAAAGCTCGATAAAGTTTGCCGGATGATTGAGAAAACCAAATGCTTCTTGCATTTGTGCCACTGAACTGAACCTGGACTTTCACTAATTGAGGCTGGGTTGGCACTTCTGGACTAAACCTGGACTTGCATTGTGTGAAATTCTTCCCTTCTCCACTTCCCAATCTTTTCCCCTAATAAACCACACAACTGTGGAAAAAAGAATTAATATAACAGAAAAAAATAAAGTCTTTGTTGAACTTTTTATTTAATCTGGTGCAATCTTAATTTTACAAAACTTTTTTTCAATTTGGAAAATTGAGCTTTTAATGTCGAAGTTGCCCTTTATAATTCAGAAGTCATTTCTAAGTTGCATTTTTCCAGACTGTTCAACTTCTGTGGAAGTAACCTCACCTCTTGATTTTTCTAATTTAAACAAGTTTGTGCATTTTTCAGGTCATCCCCCTTTTTTTAAATTTTATGCTTATTTATTCACAAAATTTGAATACATTGTTTTTGAGAAGAGATTCTTCCAATTTCCCTCACCCCTCCTCCATCAAATTACACAATTCCATTGTGATTTTGACTTGTATTTCTCTGGTTGTGAGTGATTTGGAGTATTTTTTCATGTGTCTGTCAGCCATTCAAATGTCTTTCTCTGTGAAAAGTCTTTTTTAAAAATTTCTTAGTTTTCATATAATAATTCCTTTTTGTTTCATTCATATACACTGTGTTTTATACAATCTTTCATTTACATTGTGTTTTATACAATCGTTTATATACATTCTATTTTACATTTTTTAATTGGTTTGCTTACAAAGTTTGTTTATATACATTGTTCCACACTATTCTTCATTCACATTGTATTTCATATATTATGTTTTATAAAATCAATCACCACTGGACCTTGCCCATCATTACCTGGTCTTTTCACCTGGATTTTTCCCATTTGCTCCCCCTTCCCTCCACCCACCAGACTCTCTAGCCCTGTGGTTTCACCCCTACCTATCCTTACCCCATTACTCCTCTCGCTCCCCTTCAGTTCCTGTATATGTTTTACTAGTTATCCTTCTATTTTAAAGGTCTTTATTGTTTTATTCTAAATGTCTTCCTATGTCCTTTGTCAATTTTGTGATTGAGTTACCATGGTTTTTTTCTTATGGAAGTCTTGTACTGTCCTGAAAACTTTCACTTTGAGACACTTGTCTGAAATGTAATTGCCAACTGTGTTTTCCCTGTCTGTAGGTATTGTTTTCACCCAAATTTGAAAGTTTCTAATGCACATGCAGGGGTTTATCCTTTAGAAGTTCCCATTTGTCGATATATGAATGGGTAGTCTTGTCATTACAGAAGTCCAGAGTGAAGAAGGCTGCATAGTGTAGGAGGAGGAGGGATTGCATAACAATTAAAGAGTTTTTCTTTATTTTCAAGAAGAGTGAATTGGGGGGCCGTGGACAGCGAAAAAAGTGCAACAATGCATGACTGGAAACCTAAGTCTCTGTAAACTTTCATTAAAGTTAATTAAAAAAAAAAGAAGGTCCCATTTGTCAATGTTATTTTATCTTAGTTGTGCATTTCTGGCTATATTTGCCAACCTATTTATACCATAGGCTGTTGTTGTTATTTGCCGTCGAGTCGCCTGCGACTCATAGCGACCCTATGTACAACAGCCCTAAACTCCGCTCTGTCCTGTGCCAATCGCACCGTCTCTGACACTCCCATCCCAATTATCCCAGTCACTGAATCAATCCACCTCATAGAGGGCCTTCCCCTCCTGCGCTGTC
>NW_006400037.1:2897590-2917691 GCF_000299155.1 Elephantulus edwardii
TTCCTACATTCATGGTTCTCACATTCCATGTCCCAATCACCAGTGTCTGCTTACAACTGTTCCTCTTCCTTTGTATTTCCATTCTTGAAAACTCAGCCTCCTTTGCTGTTTCTGTTATCTAAATGTGTTCTGTTGTACATAGGGTTTTCAGAGGCCTGCTATTTCAGAAGTGGCTGGCCAATCCCTCTTCCTAGTCTGTCTTAATGTGACTGTTCAGGTTTAGAAAAGTATCAGACAGACCAGCAAGTTAAAGGTATATCCCTTATTGCAGCATTAACTTTAGTGTCAGTGTTGTCCCTGCCTTTCTCACACGCGTCTTTTCCCACTTATTTCCCTGCTCCTTTGTCCACCAGGATACCCAGCTACTTCTACCCCCTCCCTTCACATGTATCTCCCTTTGGCCAGCCCTCCATCTAATAACTTATATATGAAGTTCCATGGCTTCTGTGATTCTGAACACATCAGCTGATGGTAGTTCCTTATGTTGGGATCAATGTCTCTGAAGTTTAGTCGTAATGTTTCCCGACTAAAGGTGATGCATCATGTTGAATTCTTGTGTAGATAGGCTTTTCTTGGCCCTCGGGCCACAGGCCCTCGGGCTGGAACAAATGTCTCACTGTTTTTTTTCCTCGATTACCTGGGGAGATGGGAGGGGTCTCTAAGCTGCCCAGCCTTCAGCTTGTCAGATGCCTACCCCTTTCTCTCTGCGGCCTGCAGGAATGAATAGGCTAGGGTTTCTAAATTTGGTCCCATTTTGTCTCTTACAATGTTTATGGTTCTGGGATTTAAATCTAGGATATAAGGTTATGAGGAGGAATGTGGCATCAAGATTGGAGGAAGAGTCATCAACAACATACACTAGGCTGATTACACCACCTTACTTGCTAAAACAGAGAAGAACCTGAAGCACTTGCTGAAGAAGGAAAAAGACTATAGATTGAAGCTCAGCATCGAGGAAGGATTTCACCACTGAGCCAACTGGCAGCACCATGATAGATGGAGAAGAGATTGAAATTGTTAACACTTACAGCTTGGTAGGCTCCACAATCAACATTACTGGCACCAGAAGTCAGGAAATCAAAAGATGAATTGCACTGGGAAAATCTACTATCAGAGACCTCTCCAGAGTACTGGGAAGCAATGATGCCAATCTAGAGACTAAGGTGCACCTGACCCAGGCCATGGTCTTCATAATTATTTGCTACGCATTAGAGAGCTGGACAGTGACTAAGGATGACATTAGAAGAATTGATGTCTTTGAATTGTGGTGCTGGAGGAGTTTTAAACATGCCATGGACCACGAAGAAAGCAAATAGGTCTGTCTTGGAAGAGCTTGAAACCAAATTTTTTCCTTGGAGACTAGGATTTTGAATCTCTGTCTCACATACTTTTGGTACATGCCAAGAGGGACCTGTCCTTGGAGAAGGACATCATGCTTGGCAGGGTGGAAGGACAGCACAGGAGAGGAAGACCCTGGATGAGATGGATTAATATAGTATCTTCCATTAATATAGTAGCCCTCATTTCCAGAGTCACTGTTTCATCCATTCTCAATGTGGTCTCTATCTCCCGCAATGTACCTCCATACTTCCAAGAATTATATCCTTCTCCAGGGTCTGATCCCTCCTGGCAACATGCCCAATATATGTGAAACAGAATTTCAGAATCCTTGCTTCCAAGGAGCAAACTAGTTTCATCCTCTTCTGAATAAACATGTTTGTTCTTATGGCAGTCCATGGTATGTTCAGTACTCTTTTCTATAACCATAGTTCAAGGGTATTAAATCTTCTTCCATCATCCTTTCATTGTCCAGCTTTCAGATACATAGTAAACAATTGAGAAGATTGGGCACCTGTATCAGGTGCACCTTAGTCTCTAGACTGATGTAATTGTCTTTAACACTCTGGAGTGATCCTGACAACAACCTTTCACAAAGCAAGTCATTTTTTTACTTCCTGACTGCTGGTGCCAAGAATATAGATTGTGGATTTTAGCAAGATAAAATTGTTAACAGCCTCAATCTTTTCTCTATTACGATGCTGCCATTTGGCCCAGGGGTGAGAATTTTTGCTTTGATGTTGAGCTTCAATTAATATTGAAGACTGAAATCCTTGACCTTCTGCAGCAAATACTTCAAACCTTTCTCAGTTTCAGCTAGCAATATTGTGTCGTCTGCATTGATTCAGGTTGTTGATGAGTCTTTCTCCAATCCTGATGCCACATTCCTCTTCATATTGTCCAGTCTCTTGAATGATCTGTTCTACATATAGATTGAAAGAGTATGGAGAAAAGATACATCCCAATACACTTCTTTCTTTTTTTGAACCACACAATGTTCCCTTACTTTGTTCATACAACAGTTTTCTGCTCTAGGTATAGGTTTCACATAAGCACAATCGCGTATTCTGGGCTTCCAATTCTTCTCAATGTAAACCACAATTTATTGTGATCCATACAGTCAAATGCCTTTGCATAGTTGTTAAAACACAAATAGATATACCCTTCTGATATTCTCTGCTTTCAGCCAAGATCCATCTGCCATTGTAATTAAATCTTTAGTTCCATAAACTCAGCTTACATTTCTAACAGTTCTCTATCAATGTGCTGTTTTAGTCATTTTTTTGTAAATTTCAGCAAGATTTTGCTTGTGTATGATATTAGTGATATTGCTCTATAATTTCCATTCTGTTGGATTGCCTTTTTTGAGAATGAGAATAAATATGAATCTCTTCCAGTTAGTTGGCCAAATCTTTCAAATTTTTGGCACAGCCTGATTAACATATCCAGGGTTGTGTCTGTTTGTTGAAATATGTAAATTGATATTAACACGTCGCACACTTTTAAATTGATGATCATGCTTAGAAACACATTTTTCCATCATTTGTGGCAACGTGTTAAATCAATTCCTAGGGTCTTATTTTTTGCCAATTCCTTCAGAGGAACTTCAACTTCCTTTTTTAATACCATTGTTTCTTGATAATATTCTATTTCATTATTTGTGTTTGTGTGTGAGAGAGAGATACCTAATTCTTTTGGATTTATGTATTCCCTCAATCTTTTTCTTTAGTCTTCCTGAATAATTTAATATTTTAAATTTTTCTTTTTCTTGTTATTAATTTCTTTGGTGTACCGTCAAATCGGATCTGACTGGTAAGGAGGAGACTGTCCCTCCTTCTCCAGCATAGCATCTGGTGGATTTGAACCACACACCTCTGGCATTGCAGTGCAGCTAGGATCATTTAATATTTTTAAGTATTGCAACTCAGCTTGAATTTGTTCTTTGAGTTCCTTCAGCTTACCAAATACTGAGAGAGTTTGGCATTTTGATTTTTTTGACTCCAGATTTTTGCACATTTTCTTAAAATACATACTTTGTCTTCCCAAGCTGTCCTTTGAAATCTTCTGTTCAATTCTTTAACTTCCTGATTTCTTTCCTTCGTTTTGACTTCTCAGTGTTCTAGTGCAATATTCAGAGTCTCTTCTGATATCAATCTCGATCCTTTCTTCTTCCTCTGTCTTTTGCATTCTTCATGGATGATATTCCTTATAACATCTCTCAGCTCATCTGCTCTTTGTTCATTAGTTTCAAGGCCTCAAACCTGTTCTTGACCTGGTTTTAAAATTCAGGTAGAATATACTCAAAGTCATATTTTGGTTCTTGTAAATTTGTTTTAATTTTCTTTAGCTTCAATTCAAACTAGTATTCGATAATGGAGCAGTCGAGTCCTAGCTAAATGGTAAATTGTTCCCTGTTCATGGATAGGAAGACTCAATATAGTGAAAATGACAATCCTACCAAACGCAATATCCATGTTTAACAGTACAGATACCAAAATCATTTTTTAAAGATGAAGAAAAGGCAAAAATTTATTTGGAAAAGAAATAAGCCCCAATTAAGCAAAATACTTCTGAAAAACAAAAATGAAGTGGGAAGCATAGCACTTCCTGATCTCAAAACCTTCTACATAGCTGTAATAACCAAAACAGTCTGATACTGGTACAGTGACAGACACACAGACCAATGGAATAGAACAGACAACCTAGAAGTTAACCCATCTGCTTGTGGTTAACTGGAATTTGATAAAGAAACAAACCTATCAAATGGGGAAATGACAGCCTCTTCAACAAATAGTGCTGATGAAACTGGATATCTACCTGCAGAAAGCTGAAGCAGTATCCACATCTATCATAGTTTTGAAAATGTGCCTGTTTTATGATGTAATGAAAAACAACTGCTTCATGATTTCCTAAGTATTCGTCCAAAACAGAGACATCTTGCTTTACAAATTCAACTCTTGTATAAATATGTGAGAAATGGCTTCTTGACCACTCAAAGTTAGGTAGTCACTGCATTCTGCTGTAAGAATTCAGGGTAACTCTGTCACCTGTCCTTAAGGACTTATTGCTTGTTAGTATGCTGGCTTCTGCTTTGGGAAGAATGGAAGAATTGCTTATGAGAATTATTAAACAAATTTTTGAAATAGATTTTCTGCACTCCAGGTTCTATTCTACCTAAAATGCAACGTCAGTCTTTCCTTAGAAAAAAACAAAAACATGAAGAAATGTTCAAAATCCCTAGCTATCAGAGAAGCGCAAATAAAAACAACTATGAGATATCTCACCCCAGTAACAGCAGGAGAATTCAACAGAGCAGCAAACAATAAATGCTACTGAGGCTGTGGAGAGATTGGAACCATTATTCACTGCTGGTGGTAGTGTAAAATGGTGCAACCACTGTGGAAGGTGGTTTGGCACTTTCTCAAAAGGCTGAAAATAGAAATGTCATTTGACCCAGCAATACACTACTAGGAATATACCCCAAAGAAACCAAAACCTCCATCCAAACAGTTATATGCAAACCCATGTTTATTGTTGCATTAGTTACAATAGCAAAGAGGTGGAAGCAACTCAAGTGCCTATCAACAAATGAATGGATAGAAAAACTATGTGGAATATCCATACAATAGAATGCTGTGCAGCACTTAAAAACAATGAACTTGTAAAACATGAAATAACATGGGGGACCCTGTAGGACAGGACATTAGGCTGGGTGATGGTTGAAAGATCTCAGTTACAAAAGGACAAGTACTGCAAAGCACCACTGTTACAAAGAAGGTCTGACATGGGGGGTTGGGAGAATAGGATAAGGATAATGAACATTGGATTGGTACAGATGAAGGAAAGAACTGTTTAAAATGAATATATGATTAGGCATTATATGTATAACAACAGCCCAGAATAAGAGGAACATCATTGCAAAGAGGACTAGGGTAAGGGAGAGATAGGTAATTGTACAACAAAGAGTGAATATTTTTTTTTAAAATCACAGCGAACTGGAAGAGAGGGAAAGGAGGGAGAAGGGGTAAAATGTCAAATAATGAATAAATGAAAACTAACTTCTTTGTAAACTATTCATTAAAATCACAATTAAAGGAGGGAGAAGGGGTAAAATGTCAAATAATGAATAAATGAAAACTAACTTCTCTGTAAATTATTCATTAAAATCACAATTAAAATTTTATTTAAAATTATACGATAATAAATACTATCTGAAAAGAAGACTTTCAAAATTTCATATAATGTGTCAGACTTAAATACATACTGGCTGCCTTAGTTTCTTTTGCTGCTCTAACAGAAGTACCATAACTGAATGGCTTTAGCTTTGCATAGTCAATGAAACACAGATAGACCTTCCTCTGGTACTCTTTGCTTTCTGCCAAGATCCATCTAACATTAGCTATATCATCCCTAATCCCACGACCTCTTCTCAACCCAGCCTGTGCATCTGGTGGTTCTCTGTTTATGTGTTGTTCCAGTCATTTTTGGATAATTTACAGCAGAATCTTGCTTGCATGTGATATTAGTGATATTGTTCAATGATTTTCGCACTCTCTTGGGTCACCTTTCTTTGGAATGGGAACAACTATCGATCTCTTCCAGTCAGTTGGCCAGCTGGGTATCCTCCAGATTTCTTAGCACAACTTATTGAGCACAGCTAGGGCAGCGTCTGTTTGTTGAAATATGTCAGTTGGTATGCCGTCAACTTCTGGAGCCTGTTTTTTTGCCAATTCCTTCAGCGCAACTTGAACATCCTCCTTCACCACCATAGGCTCTTGCTCATAAGTTATTTAATGAAATTCTTCTGTGTCAGCCAATTCCTTCTGGTACAGTGATTCTGTGTACTCCTTACATCTTCTTTTAATGTTTCTTGGATCATTTAACACTCTGCTCAAAGCATCCTTAAGTATTGTCACTCGTGGCTGAGCAAATTTGGCCCTTTTGATTTTCTGACTACAGCTCTTTGCACCTTTCATTATAATATCTTGCTTTGTCCTTTGAAATTTTTTGTTCAGTTCTTTAATTTCCCAATTTCTTCCTTTAGCTTTGGCTTCTATTGCAATATTCAGAGTCTCATCTGACACCCATCTTGGTCTTTTCTTCTTCTTCAGCCTTTGTAATGATCTTTTGAATTCTTCACGGACAATATTCTTGATATCCTCCCACAGCTCATTTGATCTATGCTCATTGGTACTCAAGACCTTAAACTTGTTCCTAAGATGGTTTTGAAATTCTCATGGGACAGACTGAAGGTAAAATTTTGGTTCCCGTGGATTTGATAGATTACCTGGTTTATTAATAAGTGGAGTCTAAAATGAACATGTATCTCATACTGCTAAAATATTAAAATAAAATTTGTTACAAGATTATATAATAATTATATGCATAGAGTATCTATTAACTATTAAAAATTTAAGCCCAATACAGGACAAGGTCTAACTTTGAAAAAGATCAACAACTTTTAAAATGCCAAGTTCAAATTAGAACTGAAGAAAATGAAAACCAATCCATAAGACTCAGAATATGTCCTTTGAATATATTCTTCCTGACTTTAGAGAACATGCAAAGAATCGGTTTGATGCATTGAACACTAATGACTGAAGACCATTCATGTTGTGGGATGATAGTAAAAACATTATACATAAAGAAAGGCAGAAACATTTGCAAAAGGCTGCTTAAGAAGATAAATCAAAGCATTATGATAAAACATGGAAAGACTTGGAGTTAGAAAACTGATAAGGAAGAAAATGCTCAGAATTTCTCAAGATAAAAGAATAGAGGGACAAATTCAAGTCTTGAGTTGCAATACAAAAGGAAGGATTCCATGAGCAAGATGTTGAATTACATAGGAAATTTCAAAAGAAGATGAAAGGAGTATACACAGTTTCTATACCAAAAACAATTAGTCAACATTGATCTGTTTCAGGAAGTAGTATATGATACAGAACCAATGGTACTAAAGGACCAAGTCTAAGCAGCATTCATTAAAAGTTGTTGTTGTTGTTAGGTGCTGTTGAGTTGAGCATGATTCAGCAATCCTATGAACTAAAGATCTGAACCCTATTCTATTCTGTGCCACCTTTACCTTCCTAACACATAGAGACCATTGCAGCAGTCACTGTGTCAGTTCACCTGGTTGAGAGTCTTCCTCTCCTTCACTGACCCTCCACCCTTCCCAGCATCATGTCCTTCTCTAAGGAATAGCAGTTTATAGCAGCATGTCCAAAATATGTGAGGTGAAGACTGATCATTCCTGCTTTCAAAGGGCACTCTGGCTGCACCCCTCAAAGACATTTCTGTTTGTTCTCTTTGCCATCCTGGGATGTTCAGTGCTGTTTTCCAGCAACACAATTCAAGGGTGTCAAATCTTTTCCTGTCGTTCTTATTCATTATCCATCTCTCAGATGCATAGCAATTAATCAGAAAAAGTATATGACCTAAATCAGATGCATTTTAGTTTTCAAACTGACATCACTAATTCTCAATAATAAGCAAAAGTCTCTAACTACAGATTTTTCCCAGGGTAATGTGTCTCCTTATTTCCTGACTGCTTGTACCAGGTATATTAGTTGTGGATCTAAGCAAGATTAAGTTGTTGAAAGTTTCAATCTCTTCGTCCACCGTAATGTTATCCATTAGTTCTGTGGTAAGAATCTTTGTTTTCCTGATACTGAGATGCAGTCTATACTGAAGGCTGTATCCCTTGATCTTCTACAACAAGTGCTTCAAGTCTTCCTCACTTTCAGCAAGCAAAGTTACCTGCATAACACATTTTATTTATGAGTCTGTCCCTAATCCTGATGCCATACTCCTCCTCAAAGAGTCTAGCTTCAAGGATGATTTGCTCAATATACAGATTGAATAGGTAGATATAGAGATTACAACCCTGGCACACTCCCTTCCCAATTCCAAATCAAGCAGTAACTCCCTCCACCCCACTCCATTCACACAATGGTAGTGACAGAAAAAAAAAAATAAGGCTACAGAAATTGACAGAATAACAATTGAGATGTTTCAATAAACAGATAAAGCCCTAAAGTGGTTTACTTAGTTAAGCCAAAACAATTAGAAGAAAGCTACCTTGTCAACTGACTTGAGGAGATCCATATTTGTACTCAGTTAAAAAACAAAACAAAACAAACATAAACCAATACAACAGAACGAGGAAGTTACTGAACCATGCCATTAATAGCCCATACAAGTAACATTTTACTGATGATTAAAAAAAAATCACTGAAGTAGCACAACATCAGAAAACTGTCTGAAATCCAAGTTGGATTCAGAAGAGGCCATGGAATGGGGGATGTCGTTGCTGATGTCGGATAGAACTAGGTTGAAAGCAGAGAATACAAGGAAAGTGTTTACTTATGTTTTATTGACAATACAAAAGGTGTTCAACCATGTTGTTGTTATGTGTTGTTGAGTTGTCTGAGACCCATATTGACCCCTATCCTGTCTTGAGCCAATCTCACTAATTCTGACACACCAATCCCATGGCCCCAGTTATTGTATCAATCCATCTCATCCGGGATCTTCCTTTCCTGCGCTGTCCCTCCACCCTTCCAATAATGTTGCCCTTCTCCAAGGACTGGTCTCTCCTGGCTATCTGCCCAATGTATGTGAGATGGAACTCCAAAGTCCTAGCCTCTAAGGAGAAACTTACTTTCATCTTCTCCAAGATAGACCTATTTCTTTTCTTGGTGATTCATGGGATGTTTAAGACTCTTCTCCAGCACCACAACTCAAAGGCATTGATTCTTTTTCTGTCATCCTTAGTCATTGTCCAGCTTTCTTATGCATAGCAAGTAATTGTGAAGATCAGGTGCACCTTAGTCTCTAGACTGGCATCATTGCTTCTCAGTACTGTAGAGAGGTCCCTGACAGGAAATTTCTACAATGCAGTTAATCTTTTGATTCCCTGACTGCTGGTGTTAAGAGTGTTGATTGTGGAGCAGTAATTATTAACAACTTCAATCTCTTTTTTCATCTATCACAGTGCTGTCAACTGGCCCAGTGGTGAGAATCTTTGTCTTCTTTATGTTGAGCTTCAATCCATATTGCAGACCACAGCCCTTGACCTTCTGCAGCAAGCACTTCCGCTCTTCTTCAGTTTCAGCAAGCAAGGTTTTAGTAAATTATCGCTATCATTGAAAAGAATGGGAATTTTAGAACATTTAAATATATTCATACAGGTATTTACATAGACCAATAGGCAGTTGTTAGAACAGAAAAAGGGAATTTTGTATGGTATAAACTTGGGAAGGTGTGCATCAGGGCTATATCCCTTCACCATGCCATTCAATCTGAATGCTAAGTCAATACTTTGGTAGCTGGACTATATGGCAAAAAATGTGGCATCAAGGTTGGAGATTGGACTCCTCGAACTGTTAGATGCAGATAACACAAACTTGCTTGCTGAAAATGAAAAGGATTTGAAGTGTTTACTAAAAAGGATAAAAGAATACTAAGTATGGATTATATTTTAGCAGAGGGGAGCTCTGGTGGCCTTGTGGTAAGAAGCTGTGCTGCAATCCTGACGGCATATTGTTCAAATCTGCCAGCTGCTCCATAGAAGAATGAGGGACATTCTCTTCTTGTGCTATTAACTGCCTCTGAAAGCCCACCAAAGGGTCAGCTATGGGTTGGTTCTTATTTGACAATACATCACCACAATAATATCTCAGAATAAAGAAAACAAAAATCTTCACAACTGAACAAATAACCAACATCATGATATATGTTGAGAATATTGAAGTTTTCAATTATTTCAATTTATTTGGATCCGAAGTCAATATCTTGGTAACGAACACTGGTCAAGAAAGCAAAAGACATGTTATACTGAGCAAATCTGCTGCCAATGATCTCTTTAAAGTAAGGGTGTCAGTTTAAAATTAAGCTGCACCTGATAAAAGCCATGATATTTTCAGTTGCTTTCTATGAAAGTTGCACAAATGAGTAGGAAGAATGAACAAGAATCAATGTCTTTGAATTGGATGTTGTTCTTGTTATGTGCTGTTGGGTTACCTACGACTCATAGCAATCTTGTACAATAGCTCAGAAGCCTGCCCTGTTCTGAGCCAGTCTCACTGACTCCAACACACCTTCCCCCATTGGCCCAGTTACTGTATCAGTCCATCTTATTCAGGGTCTTCCTCTCCTGCACCACATGCCCAAAGTATGTGGGATGGAGCTTCAAAATCCTAGCCTCCAAAGTGAAACTTGGTTTTAACCTTTCTGAGACCTATTTATTTTCCTGGCAGCCCATAGTATGTTCAAGACTCTTCACCAGCACCACAACTCAAAGGCATCAATTCTTCTGTTATCCTTAGTCATTGTCTAACTCTCAAGTAATTGTGAAGACTGTGGCCTGGATTTTAGTGAAGAGTGTTGAATAGACAATGAACAGGAAAAAAAAATCCATTTTAAGAGAAGTGCCATCGGAGTGCTCCTTAGATGCAATGAGGATAACACTTCATATCATGTGCTTTGGCCATGTTGGCAGTAAGGGCCAATTCCTGGAGAAGGACTTCATTCAGGAAATGGTAGAGGATCAGAGGAGAGGAAGATTCTCAAGAAGATAGATTGGCATAGTGACTGCAGCAGTGGTTTTAATAAATATCACAAAAGAGATTGTGATCATAGTGCAGGATAATGCATATCAATAATTCATATGTTATACATAAGAACAACTGATATGAACCCTGCCCTATTCTACACTATCCTCATGATCTTTGTCATGCCAAGCTCATTGTTTAAGTCCCTGTGTTCAAGTCATCTTACTGGGGATTGTCCTCTCTTTCTCTGACCTACACCTTTTCCAGCATGATGTCTCTCTCCAAGGATTGGTTCCTCCTGATAATTATGCCTTTAACTGAGAAGAAATGGCTGCTAACATCCATTAATAATTGAAACATGAAATTTAAGAAACATGAATCTAGAAAAATAGAAGTTGTGAAAATGAAATGAAACACATCCTAGCCATTAACAAGCTTAAATGGACTAACATTGACCACTTAGAGTCAGACAATCACATAATGTTTTATGACAGAAATGTGAATTGAAGAGGAATGGTGTGACATTCCTTGTCAAAAAGAGCATTTCAAGATCCAACCTGAAGTACAACACTGTGAGTTATAGGACACTATCTGTATATATCCAAGAAAGTCCTGTTAATACAACTATCATTTAAATACATGCATAAACTATGAAATCCAAAGATGAAGAAATGTATAATTTCTATCAAGTTTTGCAGTTGGAAATTGATAAAGCATACAATCAAGATGCACTAACACTAATTATTGACTGAAATGCAAAAGCTAAGAATAAAGAAGAAAACACTGACTCTATGTGTTAGTATTTTCCTTTCTGTTTCTAGAACCCAATATGAAGAGCTTCTTTAAAGGGTTTCCACTGTCTAAGCACTAGGACTTATGTCCAGGTTTCAGGTATATTGAGTGCAGTCTTGGGATTATTTTAGGAAAGAAAATTATAAACTCACTGTCAATTTGGTGTACTTCATATTCTAGTTCTTCCTCAGCCATCGTGTCTATTTTCAGGTCTTTATAAAATCATTGAATGCATGCTATACTACATGCAAATGCATAGATAGACTGTGATATTCTGTTCTATTTGTAACTGGAATTCTTTTTTTAATTATTTTATATGACTTTCTTTACAAAGTTCATATACATTGTTTTCCACGCTAGATCTTTCCCATTTCCTTAACCCACCCCTCCTTCTACTCATCAAATTGTGTGACCCTATGATTACCCTCCCACCCATCCTCTTCCCCTTGCTCCTACTCTTTCCCCCTTGGATCCTCATACAGTTATCTTTCTATTTATGCAATAATGGTCCTATACAGTATTTGTACTTAAGGGACAAACAAATTCACTTAGCATAATGGTCTCCAGTACCTCTCAAATCAGGTAGTGATTTCAAAATCATTGATCCTGCACCCTGTATAGTATTTCATAGTGTGAATGTACCATAATTTCTCAATCCACTCGAATGTGGTTGGACATTTGGGCTGTTTCCATGTTCTTGTGATGGTGAATAATGCTGTTATAAACATTGGTGCACAAATCTCCATTTGTGCTTCAGTTCTAATTTTCTCAGGGTATGTTCCAAGCAGTGGAATAACTGGGTCATATGAAATTTCTATGTTCAGCTTTTAGAGGAAGTGCCAAACTGCTTTCCAGAGTACTTGAACCATTATCCACTTCATAAATAACATGCCTCCAGAAATTCTATGAACATTGATAAATGTCTATAGTTGTAGGGAGGCTTCAGGCCTTTTGTTCATTGGGTTGCTATGAGTCATGCTCTACTTGAAGGTAAGCAACAACAAAAACAACAACAAAAGAACATTTCAAGATCTATCCTGCATTACAGTGAGTGATAAGGTATTCTCCATATGCATACCAAGAATATCTGTTAGCCAAACTATCATTTAAAGAGATGCACCAACCACTAATATCAAAGAGGAATAGTTTGTGGATTTCTACTAACTTTTCTACTTACTAAGATTGATGATGCAACTTGCTTGATGAGGACTTGAAACTCTTGCTGCAGAAAATAAAAAATTACAGTGTTCAATACCGATTGGAGCTCAACATCAAGAAGACAAAAATACCACCACCAGATTAACAAGCAATATCATGATAGATGGGAAAAAAATGATTGAAATTGTTGATTATTTCATCGTACTTGGGTCTCCTTGATCAGGTAACACCTTTCTCCCAGAAGGGCATCGGCTACCTTAATCTCATCTTTCAGGAAAGGATATCTACATTACCACAGTATGAGATCTAGGAGAGACCTCTCTGGACCTTGAAATTATAACATTGTGTCAGCAATGTAAACAGAGACAGTAAGTCACAGAATTTAGCAGAAGCTCTGTGGCCAGGATCTTCCCTCAGGACTTTCTCAAGCAAAAATCTTTCTCTGAAGTTGGTACATGGGATTTGGACTTGCATCCTCCTAAGTAAGAGATGAACAACAGCATGAGAAACCAGTAGCAGTGTGTAGTGCAGGACATCACAGAAGTGAGTGGTAATCATATTAAGAGGTAGCTGGGGAAGGGAAGGTTTGACTAGGTAGCCAGGTGTGCAAGAAATGGGGATGTAGCAGGGAAAGTGTAGAGTCAAGTCACACGTGCTTGGGGAGCAGGAGGGAATTGGCAGTGAATGTACTGGAAGTGTCTTTCATCTGGTAGGAAAAATGCTTGTCTGTCAAATATTTTTCTGACATTGAGTATCCAAATTAAGACAGACTAGGAACAGGGATTAACCATCCACTTCTGAAATATAACTGGCTTTTGAAAACTCTAAGTATAGCGGAGCACATTTAAAGTAGACTAACAGATATAGTAACT
Organism: Elephantulus edwardii; assembly: GCF_000299155.1. Classification (NCBI taxonomy): domain Eukaryota; kingdom Metazoa; phylum Chordata; class Mammalia; order Macroscelidea; family Macroscelididae; genus Elephantulus; species Elephantulus edwardii. Next base: position 2,911,305 of record NW_006400037.1, read on the forward strand.
GAAGTTGACCCCTCAAATTTGGAAACACAAAGGAGGAGAAACAGTTCTAAGAAGAAATGAACAATTGGTATGTGGAATGTGAGAAGTATGAATGTGGAAAAACTAGACATGTAAATAAATAAATGGAATGCATAAATATTTACATATTGGGTATTAGCAAAATGAGATGGATTGACATGGGACGTTTTGAATCCCATGATCATATGATCTCTTATGCTGGAGATGAAAAGGTGAGAAAAAACTAGAGTCGCTTTCATAGTTAAAAAGGCCATTTCTAGATCCATCTTGAAATACAATATTGTGAGTGACAGTATGATATCCATATGCATACAAGGAAGACCTATTAATGCTATTGTCATTCAAATTTACGCACCTACAACCAGAGCCAAAGAGAAGGAAATAGATTATTTCTATCAACTGTTGCAGTCAGAAATCAATCGAACATGTAACCAAGACACATTAATAATAATGGGTGACTGGAATGCAAAAGTTGGGAACCAGGAAGAAAGATTAGTAGTCAGAAGATAGGGACTTGGTGACAGAAATGAGGCTGTGGATAGAGTGATAGAATCCTGTACAATCAATTATTTATTCATAACAAATGCCTTTTATAAAAAGCATAAATGCAGGTTATACAAATGGATTTAACCTGATGGGATGCACAGAAATCAGATTAATTACATCTGTGGAAGGAGCCATTGGAGAAGTTCAATATCAGCAGTAAAAACTAGGCTAGATGCTGATTGTAGAACAGACCACCACCTGCTCATATGCAAGTTCAAATCAAAATGAAAGGTGAAATCCTATCTACAGGAATAAAAATTTGACCTTAAGCTTATCTCCCATGAACTGAAAAACCAACTCAGGAATAGGTTTGAGACCTTGAACACTAATGAGTGAAGACTAGATAAACTGTGGGAAGAGATCAAGAATATTGTTCATGAACAATGCAAAAAAGTCATTACAAAGAAGGAAGAAGAAAAGACCAAAATGGATGTAAGAAGAGACTTAATGCTGCACTAGAGCGCTGAGAAGCCAAAGCAAAGAGAAGAAATCAAGAAGTTAAGGAGCAGAATAGAAGATTTCAAAAGACTGCTTAGGAAGACAGGGTAAAATATTATAATGAAATGTGCAAGGAACTGGAGTTGAAAAATCATAAGGGCCAAACTCACACAGCATTGCTTAAGCTGAAAGAACTAAAGAATAAATTCAAGCCTCAAGTTGCAATGCTTTAAGGATGCTATGGGCAGAATATTGAACAATTCAGGAAGCATTAAAAGAAGATGGAAGGAGTACACAGAGTCATTGTACCAACAAAAATTGGCTGACACAGAAGAATTTCAAGAAACAACTTATGAGCAAGAAGCAATGGTGATGAAGGAGGAAGTGCAGGCTGCTCTGGAGGACTTGGAAAAAAATAAAGCCCCAGGAATTGATGGAATACCAATTGACATATTTCAGCAAACAGATGCTGTCCTGAACACATGTTCACCAAGTTGTGCCAAGAAATCTGGAGGACAACTACTTGGCCAACTGATTGGAAGAGATTCATATTTATTCCCATTCCAAAAAAGAAGGTGACCCTATAGTGTGGAAATTATCAAATAATATCACTAACATCACATACTAGCAAAATCTTACTGAAGATTATCCAGAAATGACTTGAACAGTACATTGACAGAGAACTACCAGAAAGACAGGCTGGGTTTAGAAGAGGTCGTGGCTCTAGGGACATTATTGTCAATGTCAGATGAATCTTGGCAGAAAGCAGGGAATACCAGAGGAATGCTTATCTGTGTCTCATTGACTATGAAAAGGCATTTGACTGCAAGGATCACAATAAATTGTGTCTAACCTTGAGGTAAATGGAAATCTCAGAACACTCGATTGTGCTTAGATGAAACCTATACTTGGACCAAGACACAGTCTTCAGAACATAGCAAGGAAACAAGGCATGGTTCAAAATAAGGAAAGGAGTGAGTCAGGGATGCATCCTCTCCCCATACCTTTTCAATCTGTATACAGAACAGATCATTAGGGGGAAAGGGCTCTATGAGGATGAGTGTGGCATCAAGATTGGAGGAAGACTCATTTTAACAACCTATGACACAACCTTGCTTGCTGAAGCTGAAGAAGACCTGAAGCACTTGCTGCAAAAGGTCAAGGATTGTAGTCTTCAATATAGATTGAAGCTCAACGAAGATTCTTACCACTGGGCTAATTGGTAGCACCATAATAAATGGAGAAGAGATTGAGGTTGTTAGTCATTACAGCTTGCTGGTCTCCACAAACAATACTCTTAACACCAGCAGTCAGGAAATTAAAAGACAAATTGCCTTGGGGAAATCTGTTATCATGTACCTCTCCAGAGTGCTGAAGAGCAATGATGTCTAGAGACAAAGATGTGCATAATCCAGGCCATGGTCTTTTCAATTACTTGTTCTGCTTCAGAGAGTTGGGCAATGACTAAAGATTACAAAAAAAGAATAAATGCCTTCGAGTTGAGGTACTGGAGAAGTGTCTTGAACATACAAGAAAAAAAAGTCTGTCTCAGAGAGGATGAAACCAAGTCTCTCCTTGGAGGCTAGGATTTTGTATCTCTCACTTAATTTGGGCATGTGGCTGGGAGAGATTGGTCCTTGGATAAGGACATTATGCTCAGAAGCGTGGACAGACAGGGCAGGAGAGGAAGAGCCCAGATGAGATGGATTAATACAGTAACCGGAGCAATGGGGGTTGGTGTGTCAGAATTAGTGAGACTGGCTCAGGACAGGGAAGGGTTCAGAGCTCCTGTACATAGAGTCACGATGCATCACAGGTGACTCAATGGCACATAACAGCAATAACATACTGTGACAGGTTGGAAGCAGGAATGGCATCCACTTCCTAAATAACATGCCACTGGAAACGGTATGATTTTTGATAAATGTTGATGGTTGTAGAGGGGCTTCAGGCCTTTTGTTCGTGATGTTGCTATGAGTCATGCTGGACTAGAAGGCAATCAATAACAACAACAATAACAATAACATAACTTCACATCCTCTCTAGTATTTATTATTTGACATCCTAATAAACTTTGCCACTGCTTCTGGAGTGAGATGGTAACTCACTGGAGTTTTGATTTGCATCTCTCTTATTCCCAGTTATTTTGAGCAGTTCTTCATGTGTTTGTTGGCCATCCAAATATCTTCCTCTGTGAAAAATCTTTCTGTGTCTTTTGCTAATTTTGTTATTGGTTTATAAGCATTTTACTTGTGGAAAACCTATAGGGTTCTTTATACTCTTGATATGAGACCCTTGTCTGAAATGGTATGCAACTGAAATTCTTAATTAAATTTATGTGTTTCTTTTTGTTATCATAATAAGTAAGTCTTGTTATAGAAAACTTATTTTTCTCTTATTTTCAGTAACAATATATGAAGTTCACTTGGCAACGGGTGAACTATGGAATGCAGGAACAAAAGCAAATGTCTATATTTCTATCTATGGAGAGAAGGGAGATACAGGATCTAGACATCTGCTGAGATCCAAGAGTGCCATCAATTTTCTAAGAGGACAAGTAAGTGAGAAAAACTTTATGCATAACAACTTTTTGTTGTCGAAGGATGGGCAATCCCCTCCCTTGAGATTAACTGCCTCTGAAAACCCACTGGAGGGTCACCCATGGATCGGTTCTGACTTGACAGCACATAGCAACAACAACAATGTTGAAATAGAATGCATTACATCATTCTATGGCTACTAGTAACACATGCAAGGAGCTCTGGTGGTGCAACTGTTAAGGATTTTGCTGCTAACAGAGAAGTTGGCTGTTTGAATCCACCTAGCAACTCTATCTGATTCTGTAACAGTTATAATCCAGAAAACTCTATAGAGTATTCTATTTGTCAATGAATATTTTTATCTGGATTTGAATGAGGATTAACCACGGAAATCAGTTTTTTTATTGAACTATCCATATAAATTGTGTTCAATGACAATAATGTCAATACATGCAATATATTCACACTTCTACAAATTTACTCCTTATAATTCCATTAAGTCTCTGTACCTGTCTGAGTCTTCTCTTTCTTTAGTGCTATTGTGCTCATCATCCACTTATTGCATATGGCCATTCCCTTCATCCATTAATATATGCCTACTTGCTTTTTACTCTGCCAATTTACTTCTCAAACCATTTTGGATTATGTTCAGTAATATTTTTCTTGCATGTGATATTAATAATTTTGTTCTTTAATTCCACATTCTGTTGGATACCTTTCTTGGAAATGAGAATAAATAAAAGTCTCTTCCAGTAATTTGGTCAGGTCTTCTAGACTTTTTGGCAGAGTCTGATGAGCATGTCCAGGGCTGTGTCTCTTTGTTGAAATATGCCAATTGATATTCCAGCAATTCTTGGGGCCTTAATTTTACCCCCAGTGCCTTCAGTGCAGCTTGAAACATCTTTCTTAATTGTACTTAATTTTTGATTATATGCTATTTCTTAAAATTGTTCTGTGTCAGCCATTTATTTATTTATTTTTGGGGGGATACAGTGACTCTGTATATTCTTTCCATCTTTTTTTGTGGCTTTCTGAATAATTTAAGATTTTGCCTGAGTTCCCCAGCGGTCCCGTGAATCTGTCTCTTGCTTCAACAGTGTTTGGACGGAACAGACCCGGCGACTTCTCCCCTTCCAACCTCCGACTACCCTCCAACGTCACCTCCAGGCGTAACCTCGGGACCATCTCAACCATCTCCTATTTTCGGGACCAGCTAACATCTTTTTTTTTGTTAGCCCCAAAACCTCGACCAACTATGAGCTCTCAGATCCGTCAAAATTATTCCGCCGAAGCAGAAGCTGGCGTCAACCGTCTGGTCAACCTGCACCTGCGGGCCTCTTACACCTACCTCTCTCTGGGTTTTTATTTTGACCACGATGATGTGGCCTTGGAAGGCGTGGGGCACTTCTTCCGCCAGTTGGTGAGTGAGAAGCGCGAGGGTGTCCAACGGCTCTTGAAGCTGCAAAACCAGTGCGGCGGGCGAGTCCTCTTCCAAGATATCCAGAAGCCATCCCAGGACGAGTGGGGTAAAACCCTGGACGCTATGCAAGCAGCGGTGGCCTTGGAGAAGAACCTAAACCAGGCCCTTCTGGATCTGCACGCCGTGGGTTCCGCCCACACTGACCCCCATCTCTGTGACTTTCTGGAGAACCACTTCCTGGACGAGGAAGTGAAACTGCTGAAGAAGATGGGTGACCATCTGACCAACATTAGAAGACTGGGCGGCCCTCCAGGCTGGGCTGGGCGAGTATCTCTTTGAGCGTCTTACCCTCAAGCACGACTAGGGGTCTGCGGGGACTTGCAGGGGGAAACCTCTGTGTCCCCCTGCCAACAGCAGCAAGCTTCTCTACCCCACCCTGATGTAGAATCTTATCCACCCAGAAGCCCTTCGCCCAAGCCTTGGATCAAATGAAACAATAAAGCTTTTTGCAACATCTAAAAAAAAAAAAAAAAAAAAAGATTTTGCCTATAGAATCCTTCAGTAATGCAACTTAAGGCTTAATTTGTTCTTCAGTTCTCACAGCTTGAGAAATCCAACCAAGAATGTTGATCCACAATCAACACCTATAGTACCAGCAGTCAAGAAATCAAGAGACGCATCACATTGGGAAAAATCTGCTCTCAGGCACCTCTCAGGAATACTAAAGAGAAATGATTTCAACTTAATTGCTTACTATGTATCTAAGAGCTAGACAGTGACCAAGGCAAACAGGAAAAGAATCAAGCACTTTGAGTTGTAGTGTTGGGGAAGAGTACTAAATACCCTATGAATCGTAAAGAGAACAAGCAGCACTGCCTTGGAAAAAGTGAAACTTGTTTCCATTGGAAGCAAAGATAGTGAAATTTCATCTCACATCTTTGGGCATGTTCTTTGGAGGAGCTAGTCCTTGGAAAAGGACATCATACTTCTTGGTAGAGAAGGGCCAATTTAAGAGAGAAACCTTCGATGAGATGGATTGACACAATGACTGTAACAATGGGTTCAAGTGTGTTGGAGATGATGATGATGATGAAAATGGCACAGGAAAGGACTGGTTTCAGATCAATATGATTTGGATCAATATGTTTCACAGTTGACTGAAAGGCACATAACAACAACAATGGCATCTATTCACGAACTTTCACGTCCTTGTCCCCCTATTCCCATCCCTGGTTAACATCCAAGAATGATTCTATGTGTCAACCTTTACTCAGTTTTTAGAATAGTGGTCTTGATGTTGTTGTTATGTGCCGTCGAGTCGCCTACGACTCATAGTGACCCTATGTACAACAGCCCTAAACTCTGCTCTGTCCTGTGCCAATCGCACCGTCTCTGACACTCCCATCCCAATTATCCCAGTCACTG
>NW_006400037.1:2920623-2925816 GCF_000299155.1 Elephantulus edwardii
AATGTGTTCTGTTGTACATAGGGTTTTCAGAGGCCTGCTATTTCAGAAGTGGATGGCCAGTCCTTCTTCCTAGTCTGTCTTAATGTGACTGTTCAGATTTAGAGAAGTATCAGACAGACCAGCAAGTTAAAGGTATATCCCTTATTGTGGCGTTAACGTTAGTGTCAATGTTGTCCCTGCCTTTCTCACACGCGTCTTTACCCACTTATTTCCCTGCTCCATCATCCACCAGGATACCAGCCACTTCTACCCCCACCCTTCACATCTACCTCCCTTTGACCAGCCCTCCATCTTATAACTTATATATGAAATTCCATGGCTTCTGTGATTCCAAACACATCAGCTGATGGTAATTCCTTATGTTGGGATCAATGTCTCTGAAGTTTAGTCGTAATGTTTCCCGACTAAAGGTGATGCAGTCTGTTGAACTGGTGTGTCGGCCCTCGGGCCAGGCCAGAACGAATGTCTCGCGGTTTTTTCATCCTCGATTACCTGGGGGAGATGGGAGGGGTCTCTAAGCTGCCCAGCCTTCAGCTTGTCAGATGCCTACCCCTTCCTCTGTGCAGCCAGCCGGAACGAATGTCTCGCGGGTTTTTTTCTTCCTTGATTACCTGGGGGAAATGGGAGAGGTCTCTAAGCTGCCCAGCCTTCAGCTTGTCAGATGCTTACCCCTTCCTCTGTGCAGCCAGCCAGAACGAATGTCTCGTGGTTTTTTCTTCATCGATTACCTGGGAGAGATGGGAGGAGTCTCTAAGCTGCCCAGCCTTCAGCTTGTCATTTATAATTACTCTTTTTTAATTGATTTATCATAATATCCTATAGATGGAATACTGTTAAACAGTGTTTTGGAATTCTTTATTATTTCTCAATGTTAAATAGTACTCCATTGTGTAAATGTATCATAGGTTCTTTGTCTGTTTTTCTCTTGATGGGACCTGGTTGTTTTCATTTTTTGTTATTATAATTAATGTTACAATGAACATGGGTGTGCACATATATATCTATTCATGTGGCAGCCCTTATTTATTTGGCACATATACCTAGTAGTGGAATTGATGGATCAGATGGTATTTCTATTCACAACTTTCTAAGGAAGCATCAAATTGTGCAATAGTGGTTGCACTATTTTATATTCCCACAACCAGTATATGAGATTTCCACTCTTTTAACACCTTCACCAACCTTTATTGTTTGCTGTTTTGTTGAACTTTGTGTTGTTGCTGGAATGAGGTGATACCCCCACTTTTTTTCATTTTTCTGATAGCTAATGACATTGAGCATTTCTTCAATGTTCTGAGTATCTTCTTCAATGAAGTGTCTTTTCAGAATGTTCTTTGGTGGCAAGGATAGTGAAGCTTTATCTCATATACTTTGGGTATATTGTTGGAAAAGGATATTCCATGGAAAGGGACATCATACTTGGAAAGGTGGATAGTGAGGAAAACACAAGAAGACCTCAGTGAAATGGATTGATGCAATGGCTGAAGCAGTAAGCTCAAGTGTGTTGGGATGATAAGGCTGATGCAGGATAGGACAGAGTTTAGATCTTTTGTGCATAGAGATGTTATGAGTTGTACTCCAATCAATGGTACCTAACGATATCAGTAGCTCGTGTTGTAATTGGATTGCTTATCTTTTTCTTGGTGAGTTGGAGTTTCTGTATATTTCCGAGATTAGTCTCTTGCTAGATATATCATAGCCAATAATTTTTCCAGTTGTCAATTCTCAATCTTTTGAAGAATCTTCTAAGACACATAAATATTTCATTTTCAGAAGTCCAAATCAAGTAGTTTATTCTCTACTGCTTAGGCATATCTTCCTTAAGTTTAATAGTCTATTGATGCCACAGATTAAGGCTTCTAAATTTGCTCCAAATTATTCTTTGTTAATATCTATAGCTTTAGATATTATGCCTAGGTCCTTGATCCATCTTAAGTTAGCTTTTCTGTATGGTATAAAGTATGAATCTTATTTCTATTTTCTGCAAACAGATACCCAGATTTTTTAGTACTATTTGTTAAAGAAATTGTCTTTTCCCAATTAATGAGTCTCATCTCTGTTAAAAGAACAGCAGTCCATTGTGGGTGGATTTATCTCTGGGTTCTCAGGTCTATTCCATTTGTCTTTGTATCTGCTCTATTTCATTTGTCTCTATCTATATAGAGAGAGCTCTGGTGGCCTAAAGGTTAACAATTGCACTGTCAACCCAAAATTACAGAAGTTGGATCTGCCAGCTACTCCACAGGAGAAAAATGGACAATCAACTCCTGTGCGATATATGGCTTCTGAAAAATCTTCTTGAAAGTCAGCTATGCATTGGTCCTGACTTGATGGTACTCAACAACACAACAGTGTATGTGTAATTGTACCAGTATCAAGCTATATTGATAATCATGATTGTATCTAGATTTTGAGATCAGGAACATAAGGCCTTCTAATTTGGTTTTCATTTTGTGTGTGTGTTTATACCACCAATTTGGAACTGACCCATGACTGACTCTCTAAAGGGTTTTCAGAGATCATAAAATTCATAGAAGGGAGATGTCCCTTTTTCTCCTGAGAAACAGCTGGTGGATTTAAACTGTGTACTTTTGGTATTATAACACAGTTTCTTACCACTAGGCCACCAACGCTCTTTTTCAATAATGTTTTGCTTTCTAGGATCTTTCTTCTCTCCTTATTAAATTGGAGACTACATTTTCCATCTCTTTGAAAAATTTAAAAAAAAAAGAAAAAGAAAAGAAAATTTTTGATGAATCTGCATTAGGAATACATTTTATCTGTAGATCACTTTTGATTTTCCAATTTATGAGCATATTGTATCGATTATGTAGCTTTCTTTTTATTTTCGTAGTAGCATTTTGCCGTTTTCTTTTTATAAGTCTTTTACATCTCTTGTTAGAGTAATTGCTAAATAGCTCCTCTTTTGGAAGGCTATTGTAAGTGGTATTGCTGTCTGTGACCTTATCAGAGTTTTCAGTAACAATTTAAAAATATGACTGATTTTTTTGTTGTTGTTACCTTCTCACTTTCCTGATTTGCTCAATTAGATACAGTAATTTTATTGCTTAGTATTTGATATTTTACATCTATAGGGTCATTAAAGAGCAGTGATGTCAGTTTAAAGCCCAAGGCACATCTGATTTAAGCCATGGACTTTTCAATAATTTGCTATGCATCTGAGAGCTGGACAATGTATAAGGATGACAGAAGAAGAATTGATGCCTTTGACTTGTAGTGTTGGAGAAGAGTGCTGAATACTGCATGGATTTCCAAAAGAACAAAGACATATGTCTTGAAGAAAGTGCAACCAGTGTGTTCCTTAGAGGCAAGGATAGTGAAGCTTCATCTCACATACTTAGGGCATGTTGCTAGGAGAGGCTATTCCTTGAATAGGAACTTCATGCTTGAAAAGTTGGAGGGTCAGAGAAAGAGACTCAGTGATATGGATTGGTGCAGGGACTTCAGTGATGGGTTCTATTTTGTCAGAGATAATAAGGATGGTACATGATAAGACAAAGTTTAGGTATGTTTTCTTAGGATCACTATGGTTGTACTCTACTCAATGTCACCCAACAACAACAATATATATATAGGATCAAATAATCTGCAAATAGAGATAATTTTCTTCCTTGTTGTCAATTTGAATGTTTTTTATTTTCTTTCTTACCTTATTTATCTGGATAAGACTTACAACATTAATTGGAATTCTTGTGTGGTTTTCATGCACAAAGGAATGCCTTCAAATTATGCCCATTGAAAATAATGTTTGCTGTTGATTTTGTGTGTAATGCTCTTATTTATTTTGTGGGAATAAACAGTAGTTCTACCTTGTCATATTAAGTTTCTGTGAATCAAAATGGACTCAGAGCCATTTAAAAACACAACAATGGCATGTTGTTGTTGTTGTTAGGTGCCCTCGAGGAGCTTGCGACTCATAGTGACCCTATGTACAACAGCCCTAAACTCTGCTCTGTCCTTTGCCAGTCTCACTTCTCTGACACACCCATCCCGATTACCCCAATCACTGAATCAGTCCACCTTCTAGAGGACCTTCCCCTCATGCACCTGCCCTCCACCCTCCCAAGCATGATGTCCTTTTCCAAGGACCGGTTTCTCCTTACAATATGACCAAAGTATGTCAGACGAAGCCTCGGAATCCTTGCCTCCAAGCAGCAGCCCGGTTTAACCCTCTCCAGGATGAATCTTTGTTTTCTTAGCAGTCCATGGTACACTCAATACTCTTCTCCAACACCAAATCTCAAAGGCATCAATTCTCCATCTGTCCTCCCTAGTCATTGTCCAACTGTCTGATGATTGCAAGTGAATGCAAAGTGATTACAAGTGATTGCAAAGACCACGGCCTGTATCAGATGCACCTTAGTCTCCAGAGACACCATTGCACTTCAGTACTTTGGAGAGGTCCCTAACAGCTGACTTTCCCATCGCAATATGTCTTTTAATTTCCTGGCTGCTGGTGCCAAGAGTGTTGATGGTGGAGCCAAGCAGACTAAAGCTGTGAACAATCTCAATCTCTTCACCATCCATCCTGATGCTGCCAATTGGTACAGTCTTTGTCTTCTTGACATTGAGCCTCAATACATATTGAAGGCTGCAGTCCTTGACCCTCTGCAGCAAGTGCTTCAGGTCCTCCTCAGTTTCAGCACGCAGGGTTGTGTCATCTGCATAACGTAGACGCTGCATTTCTCCTCATAGAATCCAGCCTCCCGGATAATCTATTCTGCATACAGGTTGAAAAGGTACATGGAATAAAGTTTCTTTGGTCTTATTTTAGTTTTAGGTTTTCTATGGATTGTTCCTTTTTTAATTAATTTTTTTTATGACCTAATGAATTCTTAAATGACCTTATAAGGATACTGGTATTGCGTATTTCCTGTCTTTTTTTTTAGAGCCTCTACATTAATTATCATTAAATATTCTGGTTTCTAATTTTCTATCATTGCACAAAAAGTTCTTATTTTCTAGCAAACCTGTTTTATGGATAAAAGAATAATAAAAACTCTTGTAATTGACTAATATCTGACTCATGACAATGCCAGGTTTTACAGAGTAAGATTGCCCCATTGAGATTTGCTGGTTGTAATCTTTTTTTTTTTAAATTTAGGTTGTTTATTTTTCATTTCAATGAACATCTACAGAGATTTTGGGATTCCTTTCATTCATTGTTGCACC
>NW_006400037.1:2930261-2931977 GCF_000299155.1 Elephantulus edwardii
ATCATCTTTTTTCTAAATTCTGCATCAGAAAGTTCCATCAAACTTTCTGGCTTCATGAAATCCATTGTTACTGTGTCATTTTTTGGGGGAGATATCTTGTGCTGGGCTTTCACGGTGGGTGCGGTAAGTACCCTGCTTCTTTTGAGACATTGAAGTGGAAGAGTTGTTGAAAACGAAGGTGTTAGTTGGTTCTTGGTTTGATGTCACTACTTCTCTATAAAGATGTCCAGTACCTTCCTTTTGCTTAGGTGGATGGGACCAATGTGGTAGGGCCAAACAGCAGTTTGTAGTCTAAAGAAACTAAATATTCAATATTGGACAACTTTTTTCAAGTGTAGTTGAAATATGCTATAAATTTGGTTTAAATTTTTAAGTTCCTCTGTGTGGTTTTTTTGTTTCGTTTTTGGTTTTGCTGGTTTTTTTCCTCCTTTTCTTTAAGTACTGCGTCTGCACACGGCCCTTGGCCAGTCCCAAAGTTCAGAGCTGGTGGGGGGGGGTGGCGAGCTGGGTCGAGGGGAGGAGCAATGCGATACCTGAAGATGGGGGTCGTGGGTCAGAGCTGCAGGGGTGTGTCCCGATTCAACTCCACTCCCACCATCCACTGCGTCTGTGCACGGCCCTTGGCCAGTCACAAAGTTCAGAGCTGGCGGGGGGTGGGGTGCGCGAGCCGGGTCGGGGGGAGCAATGCAATGCCTGAAGATGGCGGTCGTGGGTCAGAGATGCAGGGGTGTGTCCCGATTCAAGTCCACTCCCACCGTTCACTGTGTCTGCTCACAGCCCTTCGCCAGTCCCAAAGTTCAGAGCTGGAAGGGGGGGTGCGCGAGCCGGGTCGGTGGGGAGCAATGCAATACCTGAAGATCGGGGTCATAGGTCAGAGCTGCAGGGGTGTGTCCCAATTCAAGTCCACTCCGACCGTTTACTGCATCTGCTCACAGCCCTTGGGCAGTACCAAAGTTCAGAGCTGGTGGGGGTTTGCAGAGCTGGGTCGGGGGAGAGCAATGCAATACCTGAAGATGGGGGTGGTGGGTCAGAGCTGCAGGGGTGTCCCGATTCAAGTCTGCTCCCACTGTTCACTGGCTATGCGCGCAGCGCTTGGTCAGTCCCAAAGTTTAGAGCTGGCCGGGGGGTGTGGGAGGCGCGTCGGGGTGGGGGAGCAATGCAATAACTGAAGTTGGTGTCGTGGGTCAGAGCTCCAGGGTTGTGTCCCGATTCAAGTCTACTCCCACCGTTCACTGCATCTGTGCACAGCCCTTGGGCAGTCCCAAAGTTCAGAGCTGGCGGAAAGGTGCGCGAGCTGGGTTGGGGGCGGGGGGGGGGACCAATGCAATACATGAAGATGGGGATCCTGGGTCAGAACTGCAGGGCTGTGTCCCGATTCAAGTCCACTCCCACCGTTTACTGCGTCTGCGCACAGCCCTTGGCCAGTCCCAAAGTTCAGAGCTGGCGGGGGTCAGGCACGAGCTGGGTCGTGGGGGGGAGCAATGCAATATCTAAAGATGGGGGTCGTGGGTCAGAGCTCCATGGGTGTGTCCCAATTCAAGTCTACTCCCACAGTTCACTGTGTCTGCGCACAGCCCATGGCCAGTCCCAAAGTTCAGAGGTGGCGGGGTGGTGCGCGAGCCGGGTCGCGGGGGCGGGGCGAACAATGCAATACCTGAAGATGGGGGTGGTGGGTCAGAGCTGCAGGGTTGTGTCCCGATTTAAGTCCACTCCCAC
>NW_006400037.1:2933221-2933758 GCF_000299155.1 Elephantulus edwardii
GGTCAGAGCTGCAAGGGTGTGTCCTGATTCATGTCCACTCCCACCGTTCACTGCGTCTGCGCAGAGCCCTTGGCCAGTCCCAAAGTTTAGAGCTGGCCGAGAGGTGCATGAGACGCGTCGGGGGGGAGAAATGCAATACCTGAAGATGGGGGTCGTGGGTCAGAGCTGCAGGGGTGTGTCCCGACTCAAGCCCGCTCCCACCGTTCACTGCCTCTGTGCACAGACCTCGGCCAGTCCAAAAGTTCAGAGCTGGCGGGCGGGGGGCGTGAGCTGCGTCGGGGGGTGGGGTGAGCAATGCAATACATGTGGATGGGGGTTGTGGGTCAGAGGTCAAGGGGTGTGTCCCAACTCAAGTCCACTCCCACCGTTCACTGCGTCTGCGCACAGCCCTTGGCCAGTCCTAAAGTTCAGAGCTGGCGGAGGCGTGCGTGAACCAGGTCGGGGGGAGCAATGTAATACCTGAAGAGGGGGGTCCTGGGTCAGAGCTGCAGGGGTGTGTCCCGATTCAAATCCACTCCCACCGTTCACTGCGTCTGC
>NW_006400037.1:2936535-2937025 GCF_000299155.1 Elephantulus edwardii
AGGGGTGTGTCCCGATTCAAGTCCACTCCCACTGTTCACTGCGTCTGTGCACAGCGCTTGACCATTCCCAAAGTTTAGAGCTGGCCAGGGTGTGCGCGAGGTGCGTCGGGGTGGAGCAAAGCAATACCTGAAGATGGGGGTCGTGGGTGAGAGCTGAAGGGGTGTGTCGAGATTCAAGTCCACTCCCACCGTTCACTGCATCTGCGCACAGCCCTTGGCCACCCCTAAGGTTCAGAGCTGGTGGGGGTTTGGGCGAGCCGGGTCTGGAGAGAGCAATGCAATACCAGAAGATGGGGGTCGTGGGTCAGAGCTGCAGTGGTGTGTCCCAATTCAAGTCCCCTCCCACTGTTCACTGCGTCTGCGCACAGGCCTTGTCCAGTCCCAAAGTTCAGAGGTGGCGGAGGGGTGCGCGAGACCGGTCGGGGGGGAGCAATGCAATACCTGAAGATGGGGGTGGGGGGACAGAGCTGCAGGGGTGTATCCCGATTCA
>NW_006400037.1:2954408-2955081 GCF_000299155.1 Elephantulus edwardii
GAGCAATGCAATACATGAAGATGGGGGTCGTGGGTCAGAGCTGAAGGGGTGTGTCCTGACTCAAGTCCACTCCCACCGTTCACTGTGTCTGCGAACAGCCCTTGGCCAGTCCTAAAGTTCAGAGCTGGCGGAGGGGTGCATGAGCCAGGTCGGGGGAGAGCAATGCAATACCTGAAGATGGGGGTCGTGGGTTAGAGTTGCAGGGGTGTGTCCCGATTCAAATCCACTCCCACCGTTCACTGCGTCTGCACACAGACTTTGGCTAGTCCCAACGTTCAGAGCTGGCAAGGGGGTGCACGAGCCGGGACGGGGGGGGGGGAACAATGCACTACATGAAGATGGGGGTCGTGGGTCAGAGCTGCAAGGGTGTGTCCTGACTCATGTCCACTCCCACCATTCATTGCGTCAGCACACAGCCCTTGGCCAGTCCCAAAGTTTAGAGCTGGTGGAGCTGTGCGCGAGCCGGGTCGGGGGGGAGCAATGCAATACCTGAAGATGGGGGTCATGCGTCAGAGCTGCAGGGGTGTGTCCCGATTCAAGTCCACTCCCACTGTTCACTGCGTCTGCGCACTGCCCTTCGCCAGTCCCACAGTTCAGAGCTGGTGGAGTTGTGCGAGAGCCGGGTCTCGGGGGGAGCAATGCAATACCTGAAGATGGGGGTCGTGGGTCAGAG
>NW_006400037.1:2955379-2956329 GCF_000299155.1 Elephantulus edwardii
TGCAGGGGTGTGTCCCGATTCAAGTCCCCTCCCAGCGTTCACTGGGTCTGCGCACAGGTCTTGTCCAGTCCCAAAGTTCAGAGCTGGCGGAGGGGTGCGCGAGACTGGTCTGGGGGGAGGAATGCAATACCTGAAGATGCGGGTGGTGGGACAGAGCTGCAGGGGTGTATCCCAATTCATGTACAGTCCCACCGTTCACTGCGCCTGCGCACAGCCCTTGGCCAGTCCCAAAGTTCGGATCTGGCGGGGGAGGGGGGCGCGAGACGGGTCGGGGGTGGGGTAGCAATGCAATACCTGAAGATGGGGGTCGTGGGTCAGAGTTGCAGGGGTTTGTCCCATTTCAAGTGCACTCCCACCGTTCACTGCGTCTGCGCATAGCCCTTGGCCAGTCCCAAAGTTCAGAGCTGGTGGGGGTCGGGCACGACCTGGGTTGGGGGGGCAATGCAATACCTGAAGATGGGGGTCGCGGGTCAGAACTGCAGGGGTGTGTCATGATTAAAGTCCACTCGCACCGTTCACTGCATCTGCACACAGCCCTTGGCCAGTCCCAAAGTTCAGAGCTGGCGGGGGTGTGCGCAAGACGGGTCGGGGTGGGGGGAGCAATGTAATACCTGAAGATAGTGGTCGTGGGTCAGAGCTCCAAGGGTGTGTCCCGATTCAAGTCTACTCCCACCGTTCACTGCGTCTGCGCACAGCCCATGGCCAGTCCCAAAGTTTAGAGCTGGCGGAAATGTGCGCGAGCCGGGTCGGGGGCGGGGGGGAGCACTGCAATACCTGAAGATGGGGGTCGTGGGTCAGAACTGCAGGGGTGTGTCATGATTAAAGTCCACTCCCACCATTCACTACGTCTGTGCACAGGTCTTGGCCAGTCCCAAAGTTCAGAGTTGGCGGAGGGGTGCGCGAGCCAGGTCGGGGGAGAAATGCAATACCTGAAGATGGGGGTCGTGGGT
>NW_006400037.1:2957170-2958372 GCF_000299155.1 Elephantulus edwardii
CAGGGGTGTGTCCCGATTCAAGCCTACTCCCACCGTTCACTGCGTTTCGCACAGTCCTTGGCCGCTCCCAAAGTTCAGAGCTCACGGAGGGGTGCGCGAGCCAGGTCGGTGGGGAGCAATGCAATACCTGAAGATGGGGGTCGCGGTTGAGAACTGCAGGGGTGTGTCATGATTAAAGTCCACTCCCACCGTTCACTGCGTCTGCGCACAGCCCTTGGCCATTCCCAAATTTCAGAGCTGGCAGAAAGGTGCGCGAGCCGGGTCGGGGGGTGGGGAGCAATGCAATACTTGAAGATGGGGGTTGTGGGTCAGAACTGCAGGGGCGTGTCCCGATTCAAGTCCACTCCCACCGTTCACTGCGTCTGCGGACAGCCCTTGGCCAGTCCCAAATTTTAGATCTGGCTGGGGGTGGGGGGGAGCGCTCACCGGGTCGCGGGGCGGGGGAGCAATGCAATAACTGAAGATAGGGGTGGTGGGTCAGTGCTGCAGGGGTGTGTCCAGATTCAAGTCTGCTCCCACTGTTCACTGTGTCTGCGCACAGCGCTTGGCCAGTCCCAAAGATTAGAGTTGGCCAGGTTCTGCACGAGGCGCGTCGGGTTGGAGGAAAGCAATACTTGAAGATGGGGGTCGTGGTTCAGAGCTCCAGGGGTGTGTCTCGATTCAAGTGTACGCCTACCGTTCACTGCGACTGCTCACAGCCCTTGGCCAGTCCCAAAGTTCAGATGTGACGGGGTGGTGCGCGTGCCGGGTCGCGGCGGGGGGGGCGGGGTGAACAATGCAATACCTGAAGATGGGGTTTTTGGGTCAGAGCTGCAGGGGTGTGTCCCGATTCAAGTCCGCTCCCACCATTCACTGCGTCTGTGCACAGCCCTTGGCCAGTCCCAAAGTTCAGAGCTGGCGGGCGGGGGGCGTGAGCCGAGTCAGGGGGGAGCAATGCAATACCTGAACAGGGGGGTCCTGGGTGAGAGATGCAGGGGAGTGTCCCGATTCAAATCCACTCCCACCGTTCACTGCGTCTGCACACAGCCTTTCGCCAGTCCCAACCTTCAGAGCTGGCAGGGGGGTGCGCGATCCTGGTCGGGGGTGGGAGCAATGCAATACCTGAAGATGGGGGTCGTGGGTCAGAGCTGCAGGGTTGTGTCCCGATTCAAGTCCACTCCCACTGTTCACTGCGTCTGCACTCAGCCCTTGGCCAGTCCCAA
>NW_006400037.1:2959906-2960805 GCF_000299155.1 Elephantulus edwardii
TCGTGGGGAGGAGCAATGCAAAACCTAAAGATGGGTGTCATGGGTCAGAGCTGCAGGGGTGTGTCCCGATTCAAGTCCACTCCCACTGTTCACTGCGTCTGCGCACAGCCCTTGGCCAGTACCAAAGTTCAGAGCTGGCGGGGGTCGGGAGCAAGCTGGGTCATGGCGGGAACAATGCAATACCTGAAGATGGGGGTCGTGGGTCAGAGCTGCAGGGGTGTGTCTCGATTCAAGTCCACTGGCACCGTTCACTGCGTCTGCACACAGCCCTTGGCCAGTCCCAAAGTTCAGAGCTGGCGGAAGGGTGTGCGATCCAGGTCGGGGGGAGAAATGCAATGCCTGAAGAAAGGGGTCGTGGGTCAGAGTTGCATGGGTGTGTCCCGATTCAAGTCCACTCCCACCATTCACTGCATCTGCGCACAGCCCTTGGCCAGTCCCAAAATTCCGCGCTTGCGGGGGTCGGGTGCGAGCTGGGTCTTGGGGGGGGAGTAATGCAATACCTGAAGATGGGGGTCGTGGGTCAGAACTGCAGGGGTCTGCCCCGATTCAAGTCTACTCCCACTGTTCACTGCGTCTCCGCCTAGCCCTTGGCCAGTCCAAATTTCAGAGATAGCAAGAGGGGGGGCGCGAGCCGGGTTGGGGGAGGGGAGAAATGCAATACCTGATAATGGGGGTCGTGGGTCAGAGCCGCAGGGGTGTGTCCCGACTCAAGTCCACTCCCACCGTTCACTGCCTCTGCGCACAGCCCTCGGCCAGTCCGAAAGTTCAGAGTGGCGGAAGGGTGCGCAAGCCAGGTCGGGTGGAGAAATGCAATACCTGAAGATGGGGGTCATGGGTTAGAGCTGCAGGGGTGTGTCCCGATTCAAGTCCACTTCCACCGTTCACTGCGTCTGCGCACA
>NW_006400037.1:2967367-2968487 GCF_000299155.1 Elephantulus edwardii
GAGCTAGGTCGTGGGGAGGAGCAATGCAAAACCTAAAGATGGGTGTCGTGGGTCAGAGCTGCAGGGGTGTGTCCCGATTCAAGTCCACTCCCACCGTTCACTGCGTCTGCGCACAGCCCTTGGCCAGTCCCAAAGTTCAGAGCTGGCGGAAGGGTGCGCGAGCTAGGTCGGGGGGAGAAATGCAATACCTGAAGAAAGGGGTCGTGGGTCAGAGTTGCATGGGTGTGTCCCGATTCAAGTCCACTCCCACCGTTCACTGCGTCTGCGCACAGCCCTTGGCCAGTCCCAAAATTCCGCGCTTGCGGGGGTCGGGTGCGAGCTGGGTCTTGGGGTGGGAGCAATGCAATACCTGAAGATGGGGGTCGTGGGTCAGAACTGCAGGGGTGTGTCCAGATTTACGTCCACTCCCACCGTTCACTGCGTCTGTGCACAGCCCTTGTCCACTCCCAAAGTTCAGAGCTGGCGGGGTGGTGTGTGAGCCAGGTCGGCGGGGAGCAATGCAATACCTGAAGATGGGGGTCGTGGCTCAGAATTGCATGGGTATGTCCCGATTCAAGTCCACTCCCACCCTTCACTGCGTCCGCGCACAGCCCTTGGCCAGTCCGAAAGTTCAGAGGTGGCGGGGGGGGGTGCGTGAGACGGGTCGGGGGGGGCAATGCAATACCTGAAGATGGGGGTCGTGGGTCAGAGCTGAAGGGGTCTGCCCAGATTCAAGTCTACTCCCACTGTTCACTGCGTCTCCGCCTAGCCCTTGGCCAGTCCAAATTTCAGAGCTAGCAAGAGGGGGGGTGCGAGCTGGGTCTTGGGGGGGAGCAATGCAATACCTGAAGATGGGGGTCGTGGGTCAGAACTGCAGGGGTGTGTCCAGATTTACGTCCACTCCCACCATTCACTGCGTCTGCGCACAGCCCTCGGCCAGTCTGAAAGTTCAGAGTGGCGGAAGGGTGCGCGAGCCAGGTCGGGTGGAGAAATGCAATACCTGAAGATGGGGGTGGTGGGACAGAGCTGCAGGGGTGTGTCCCGATTCACGTCCAGTCCCACCGTTCACTGCATCTGCGCACAGCCCGTGGCCAGTCCCAAAGTTCGAAGCTTGTGGAGGAGGGGGGGCACGAGCCGGGTC
>NW_006400037.1:2969680-2971416 GCF_000299155.1 Elephantulus edwardii
GTGGGTCAGAGCTGCAGGGGTGTGTCCAGATTCAAGTCCACTCGCCCCGTTCACTGGGTCTGCGCACAGCCCTTGGCCAGTTCCAAAGTTCAGAGCTGACGGAGGGGTGTGTGAGCCAGGTCGGGGGGGGGAGCAATGCAATACCTGAAGATGGGGGTCGTGGGTCAGAGCTGCATGGATGTGTCCTGATTCAAGTCCACTCCAACCGTTCACTGCATCTGCGCACAGCGCTTGGCCAGTCCCAAAGTTCAGAGCTGGCTGGTTTCGGGGGCGAGCCAGGTCGTGGCGGGGAGCAATGTAATACCTGAAGATGGGTGTTGTGAGTCAGAGTTGCAGGGGTGTGTCCCGATTCAAGTCCACTCCCACCGTTCACTGCATCTGTGCACAGCCCTTGGCTATTCCCAAAGTGCAGAGCTGGCGGAAAGTTGCACGAGCTGGGTTGGGGGGGGAGCAATTCAATACCTGAACATGGGGGTGGTGGGTCAGAGCTGCAGGGGTGTGTCCCGATTCAAGTCCACTCCCACCGTTCACTGCATCTGCGCACAGACCTGGGACAGTCCCAAAGTTCAGAGCTGGCGGGAGTCCGACCCGAGGTGGGTCGTGGGGGGAGCAATGCAATACATGAAGATGGGTGTCATGGTATAGAGCTGCAGGGGTGTGTCCTGATTCAAGTCCAGTCCCACAGTTCACTGCGTCTGCGCACAGCCCTTGGCCAGTCCGAAAGTTCAGAGCTGGTGGAAGGGTGCGCGAGCCAGGTCGGGTTGGGAGCAATGCAATACCTGAAGTTGGGGGTCATGGGATAGAGCTGCAGGGTTGTGTCCTGATTCAAGTCCACTCCCACCGTTCACTGCGTCTGCGCACAGCCCTTGGAGAGTCCCAAAGTTCAAAGCTCGTGGGCAGGTGGGGGAGCGTGAGCTGGGTCGGGGCGGGGAGCAATGCAATACCTGAAGATGGGGGTGGTGGGTCAGAGCTACAGGGGTGTGTCCCGAATCATGTCCACTCCCACCGTTCACTGCGTCTGCGCACAGCCCTTGGCCAGTCCCAAAGTTCAGAGCTAGCGGTGTGGTGCACGAGTCAGGTCAGTGGGGAGCAATGCAACACCAGAAATGGGGGTTGTGTGTCAGAACTGCAGGGGTGTTTCCCTATTCAAGTCCACTCCCACTGATCACAGCGTCTGCGCACAGCCCTTGGCCAGTCCCAAAGTTAAGAGCTGGCGGATAGGTGCGCGAGCCGGGTCGGGGGTGTGGGGGGGGAAGCAATTCAATAACTGAAGATGGGGGTTGTGGGTCAAAGTTGCAGGGGTGTGTCCCGATTCAAGTCCACTCCCACCCTTCACTGTGTCTGCGCACAGCCCTTGGCCAGTCCCAAAGATTAGAGCTGGCCGAGGGGTGCACGAGCCGGGTTGGGGCGGGGACCAATGCATTACCTGAAGATGGGTGTCACGGGTTAGAGCTGCAGGTCTATGACCCGATTCAAGTCTACTCGCACTGTTCACTGCATCTGCGCACAGCCCTTGGCTAGTCCCAAAGTGCAGAGCTGGCGGAAAGTTGCGCGAGCCGTGTTGGGGGGGAGCAATTCAATACCTGAAGATGGGGGTGGTGGGTCAGAGCTGCAGGGGTGTGTCCCAATTCAAGTCCACTCCCACCGTTCACTGCGTCCGTGCACAGCCCTTGGCCAGTCCGAAATTTCAGAGCTCGTGGAAGGGTGCGCGATACAGTTCGGGGGGGAGCAATGCA
>NW_006400037.1:2972880-2973433 GCF_000299155.1 Elephantulus edwardii
TACCTGAAGTTGGGGGTCGTGGGACAGAGCTGCAGGGGTGTGTCCCGATTCAAGTCCACTCCCACCGTTCACTGCGTCTGCGCACAGCCCTTGGAGAATCACAAAGTTCAAAGCTCGTGGGGGGGTGGGGGACCGCGAGCTGGGTCGGGGGGGAGCAATGCAATACCTGAAGATGGGGGTGGTGGGTCAGAGCTGCAGGGGTGTGTCCCGATTCATGTCCACTCCCACCGTTCACTGCGTCTGCGTACAGCCCTTAGCCAGTCCCAAAGTTCGGAGCCAGCGGTGTGGTGCACGAGTCAGGTCAGTGGGGAGCAATGCAACACCAGAAATGGGGGTTGTGTGTCAGAGCTGCAGGGGTGTTTCCCTATTCAAGTCCACTCCCACCGATCACAGCGTCTGCGCACAGCCCTTGGCCAGTCCCAAAGTTAAGAGATGGTGGAAAGGTGCGCGAGCCGGGTCGGCGGTGTGTGTGGGGGAAGCAATGCAATAACTGAAGATGGGGGTCGTGGGGCAAAGTTGCAGGGGTGTGTCCCGATTCAAGTCCACTCCCACC
>NW_006400037.1:2974035-2974447 GCF_000299155.1 Elephantulus edwardii
GCACAGCCCTTGGCCAGTCCCAAAGTTCAGAGCTGGCGGGGGCGTGCACAAGCTGGGTCGGGGGGGGGAGCAATGCACTACCTGAAGATGGGTGTCATGGTTCAGAGTTGCAGGGGTGTGACCCGATTCACATCTATTCCCACCGTTCACTGCGTCTGGGCAAAGCCCTTGGCCACTCCAAAAGTTCAGAGCTGGCGGATGGGTGCGTGAGCCAGGTCGGGGGGGAGCAATGCAATATCTGAAGATTGTAGTCGTGGATCCGAGCTGCAGGGGTGTGTCCCGATTCAATCCACTCCCACCATTCACTGCGTCTGCGCACAGCCCTTGGAGAGTCCCAAAGTTCAAAGCTGGTGGCATGGTGGGGGAGCGCGAGCTGGGTCGGGGTGGGAGCAAAGCAATACCTGAAGATGGG
>NW_006400037.1:2974885-2975548 GCF_000299155.1 Elephantulus edwardii
CAGTCCCAAAGTTCAGAGCTGGCGGGGGGGGGGTGCACAAGCTGGGTCGGGGGGGGGAGCAATGCACTACCTGAAGATGGGTGTCGTGGGTCAGAGTTGCAGGGGTGTGACCCGATTCACATCTACTCCCACCGTTCACTGCGTCTGGGCAAAGCCCTTGGCCACTCCAAAAGTTCAGAGCTGGCGGATGGGTGTGTGAGCCAGGTCGGGTGGGAGCAATGCAATATCTGAAGCTTGTAGTCGTGGGTCCGAGCTGCAGGGGTGTGTCCCGATTCAATCCACTCCCACCGTTCACTGCGTCTGCGCACAGCCCTTGGAGAGTCCCAAAGTTCAAAGCTGGTGGCATGGTGGGGGAACGCCAGCTGGGTCGGGGTGGGGAGCAAAGCAATACCTGACGATGGGTGTCGTGGGTCAGAGCTGAAGGGGTGTGACCCGATTCAAGTCTACTCCCACCGTTCACTGCATCTGTGCACAGCCCTTGGCCAGTCCCAAAGTTCAGAGCTGGCGGCGGGGTGCGTGAGCCGGGTCGGGGCAGGGGGGAGCAATGCAATTTCTGAAGATGGGGGTCGTGGGTCAGAGCTGCATTTGTGTGTCCCGATTCAAGTGCACTCCCACTGTTCACTGCGTCTGCGCACAGCCCTTGGCCAGTCCCAAAGTTCAGAG
>NW_006400037.1:2978322-2992984 GCF_000299155.1 Elephantulus edwardii
ATGGGGGTCGTGGGTCAGAGCTGCAGGGGTGTGTCCCGATTCAAGTCCACTCCCACCGTTCACTGCATCTTCACACAGCCCTTGGCTAGTTCCAATGTTTAGAGGTGGTGGGGGGGGTGCACTAGGAGGGTCGGGGGGGGAGCAATGTAATACCTGAAGATGGGAGTCGTGGGTTAGAGTTGCAGGGGTGTGTCCTGATTCAAGTCCACTCCCACCGTTCAATGCATCTGCGCATAGCCCTTGGCCTGTCCCAAAGTTCAGAACTCACGGGGTGTGTGCACCAGCCAGGTTGGGGGGGATGAGCAATGCAATACCTGAAGATGGGGATCGTGGGTCAGAGCTGCAGGGGTGTGTCCCGATTCAAGTCCACTCCCACCATTCACTGCGTCTGCGCACAGCTCTTGGCCAGTCCCAAAGTTCAGAGCTGGCTGGCGGGGGGGACGTGGTGGTGCGCGAGCCTGTTCGGGCGGGGGAAGCAATGCAATACCTGAAGATGGTCGTCCTGGGTCAGAGCTGCAGGGGTGTGTCCTGATTCAAGTCCACTCCCACTGTTCACTGCGTCTGTGCACAGCCCTTGGCCAGTTCCAACGTTTAGCGCTGGCGGGGGTTGGGTGCGCTAGGCGGGTGGGGGGGGGAGCAATGTAATACCTGAAGATGGGAGTCGTAGGTCAGAGCTGCAGGGGTGTGTCGTCATTCAATTCCACTCCCACCGTTCACTGCATCTGCGCATAGCCCTTGGCCAGTCCCAAAGTTCAGAGCTCACGGGGTGGGGGTGCACCAGCCAGGTCGGGGGGGATGAGGAATGCAATACCTGAAGATGGGGGTCATGGGTCAGAGCTGCAGGGGTGTGTCCCGATTCAAGTCCACTCCCACCATTCACTGCGTCTGTGCACAGCCCCTGGCCAGTCGCAAATATCAGAGCTGGCGGGTGGTGCGCGAGTTGGTTTGGGGGGGGGAGCAATACAATACTTGTTAGTTTGCAATTTGTAGGATGCCAAGCTTAGGTAAGTATTTCCCAGCCATAACAAGCAAGTTCCTGACTGGATAGCCCAAGTAACCTGAAAATTGAAGCTTTTTCCTTTCAGGTGAATCTCGATGCAGCTCCCCTCAGCTCGTGGTCCCCCGTGGGACCACTGTGGGACCGCTGCAGCGCAGGCAGGCAGGGCTCCAGTTTTTAAAGCTTCTAAAATAATGTATTAGCAAAAGTTCTGATTCAAAATCCTACTGTTTGTGTCACGCTATGATGGTCAGTCTTTGTGGAGCGTAAAGTACTCTCTGGTATCCTCTCTACGCAGGCTGCTATCCCTCTGGCTCTTCACACTGTGCTCTCCACCTCCGCCATCTTCCTAGATCTGGTTGTAATCTTAATGGAACAGATTGTCAGGAGTTTTTCTTGGTGCTGTTAAATGCATCTGAACTTCTAACCTTTAAGTTGTTGTTGTTGTTGTTGTTGTGTACTGCCAAGTCAGAACCAACCCATAGCATTGGGTTTTTAGAATCAGTAAATCACAAGGGAAAGAATGTGCGCTTTTTCCTCCTTTGGAGCACCTGGTGAATTCAAACTATGCCCCTTTGTGTTGGCAGCACAATTCATTACCATTAAGCCATTATTATTATTATTATTATTATTATTATTATTATTATTATTAGATTACTGCTTTTTTCTCCCCAAGAGCAGGTGTCCCTGTGCCTTGCCTAGGGTTTAAGTCCTCTCAAACACATTGGCTTAAAATCCCTCAGGGCTCTCAGGCCCGTGGCTCTTGGGCCAAATTTATTAATTTTCAAATGAATATTCCTTGAATCCCAGAACACTTGATTGTGCTAATGTGAAACCTATACTTGGACCAGGAGGCAGTCGTCAGAACAGAGCAAGGAAACACTGCACGGTTCAAAATTGGCAAGAGTGTATGACAGAGATGTGTCCTATCCCCATACCTTTTCAACCTGTATGCAGAACAGATTATCTGGGATGCTGGGCTGTGTGAGAAGTGTGGAATCAGGGTTGGTGGAAGATTTATCAACAATCTGTGTTATGCAGATGACACAATTCTGCTTGCTAAAACTGAGGAGGACCTGAAGCACTTGCTGCCTTGTTGCATCCACTTCCTGAAACTAACTCTGGAAACACTACAATCTCTAAACTCTACAAACTCTCTAAACCCTTTAAATATACAGAAATGATGGTAGATATAGAACAGAGTTCTGTACAGAAATTATGTTATTCATAGAACAGAGTTTAGGTCTTTTGTGAAAAACTTACTCTCGTATTCTACTTGACGACACTTAACCACTGCTAAGTGAAACTAGTATAGTATAGTGAAACTATACTCTTCCACTTTGTACATTACTCTTTGTCAATGTGTAGTATGAAGTAACCTGGGTTGCTTGATGCTGAACCTTGTGTCATTGGGGTATCAAATACCAGAATAGCTTCCCAATGTGGACAGTGTTTGGTGGAGCTCCCAGATGTAAAATAGGTTTGGAAGCAGAAGTGACATCCACTTCCTAAACCACATGCCTCTGGAAACTCTATGAACTTGGTGAAATGATGACAATTATGGGAAGTCATTAGGTCTTTTGTTCATAGAGTCACTATGAATCATGCTCGACTTGATGGCAGTCAGCAACAAAAATAACAAGCTACTAGAGGTCCCTAAACTTCCGGTTAGTCAAGAACAAATGAGTTATGCTATTTAATAACCTTATTTTTGAAGCAGAAGTAGCATTCACTTTCTATATAACATGGCTATGGTAACTATATGAGTTTAGAGAAACGATGATAATTATAGAAATGTTTCAGGTCTTTGGTTCATAGGATTGCTGTGAGTCATGCTTGACTCAGTGGCAATCAACAACAACAACAAACAACAAAAACCTTATTTTGAATTGACTTGTGCCAAGCTTGGACAATATTATTGGTTAATGACTATTAATGATTTGTTAGTCATATCTCATATTCCTGACAGCATTTTATGAAGAGGCAGAGTAGTTCCTAAGCCTTTGTCTTAACTCTCTTGTTTGTCAACAGCATGTGATTTCTTAGGAATGTTTTGAAGCTAAAACAAATGTATGTGAATAACTTTGAAGCATATAAGACATTGTGTTGTGTTGTTGTTAAGTGCTGTTGAGTCGTAGACAACTCATAGCAACCCTATGAATGAAAGACCAGTTCGTAGAGTTTCTGGAGGCAAGCCATTTCTTAAGTGGTTGCCACTCATACTTCCAAGCTTGTTTTAATCGGGAAGCTCCACCAAACACTGTCCACCATGATACCAAGCTTAACGTGCGTAATTTTAATCTGCGACCCTCAGGCCTGGCATATAATACATGTTGTTGTTGTTGTTATGTGCAGTCGAGTCACTTGCGACTCATAGCGACCCTATGTACAACAGCCCTAAACCGTGCTCTATCCTGTGCCAATTTCATTGCCTCTGACACACCCATCCCGATTACCCCAGTCACTGAATCAGTCCACCTCATAGGGGGCCTTCCCCTCCTGCGCTGTCCCTCTACCCTACCAAGCATGATGTCCCTCTCCAAGGACCTGATACAATACATAGACATGCAAAATTGAATTTTTTCTGACAGTTGATCTAATTTTGGATTCTTTTAAACTGATAATTTACTTTGTGAGTTTTTAATTTTTTTTTTTCATTTTAGCCTGTAGTCTTGTCTTACATTTCCCCCCCAAAGAACTCTGGGCACCCCAAATGTACGCATCGACTATGTTGCACACACATCTAGTTTTTATTCCAGCAACACAGTGAACTCCAAATAATTGCTTTAGTTGTCATAATTTTGCATCTGTATCCCAACATTAAAAAGCATTCTAATTTATGAGTGGTCCACACTCATTTCTTGTAAATGCAAAATAATTTCTTTCCAGGGCAGACAAAAGTTTTATTTATTTTTATGAATGCAAACATATAGTTAACAAATTTATGCTATGATTATTTTTGAAGTATAATTACAGAGGTTTTAAAAAATATACTTTTATAACTATAAGTTGGCAACAGAGAGGAGAGAGCTCTAGGTGAAAAACAGATTTTAAATTCTACAACCATAATTGGTATGCCATCAATTCCTGGGTGCTTGTTTTTGCCAATTCCTTCAGAGCAGCTTGAACGTCTTCCATCACCACAGGTACTTCCCCTCCCTTCACTAGTTTATTTATAAATTCTAATACAAATTCTAACAAATTCTTTCAATTTCCCTCACCCCTCCACCCATCAAATTGTAGACAAATGATTAATTCCCTGTTTCCCCTGTACATCCACATCCTTCTGCTTCCGGCGTCTCCCACCCCGCCTGGATCCTTATACTCATTTTACAATAATGGTCTTATACAACATCACCACAGATTCTTGCTAATATGTTGTTTCATGAAAATCTTCTATGTCAGACAATTCTTTTGGTACAATGATTCTGTATACCCTCTACATATTCTTTTAATGCTTCCTGGATAATTTAATATTCTGCCCAAAGCATCCTTAAATATTGCAACTTGAGGCTTGAATTTGTTGTTTGGTTTCTTAAGCTTAAGAAATGCTGATTAGGTTTGGCCCTTTTGATTTTCTGACTTCAGCTCTTTGAACATTTCATTATAATACTTTGCTTTATCTCCC
This sequence comes from Elephantulus edwardii, assembly GCF_000299155.1. Taxonomy (NCBI): domain Eukaryota; kingdom Metazoa; phylum Chordata; class Mammalia; order Macroscelidea; family Macroscelididae; genus Elephantulus; species Elephantulus edwardii. Next base: position 2,982,948 of record NW_006400037.1, read on the forward strand.
TGGGCTGCCCTTTGAAATATTCTATTCAGTTTCTCAACTACTTGCTTCCCCGCCCCCCCACCTTTGTTTTGGCTTCTTGGCACTGTAGTGCAATATTCAGTCTTTTCTGACATCCATCTCAGACTTTTATTCTTCCTCTGTCTTTGTAATGAAATTTTGCATTCTTCCTGGATAATATTCTTGATATCCTCCCACAGCTCATTTGGTCTTCACTAATTAGTGTTAAAGGCCTAAAACCTCTTCCTCAGATGGTTTTGAAATTCATGTGGGATAGACTTAGGGTAAAATTTTGGTTCCTGTGAATTTGATTTAACCTTCTGCAACCTTAAGTATGGATTGAAGCTCAATATCAATAAAATAAACATTCTCACCACTGGGCCAGTTTGCAACATCATGATAGATGGTGAAGAGATTGAGATCGTTAACAGTTTAGTTTGCTTGACACCACAATCAACACTCTTGCTACCAGCAGTCAGTAAATCTAAAGATGAATTGCATTGGAAAAGTCTGGTGTCAGGGACCTCTCCAGAGGAGAGGAGAGCAATGGTGCCAGTCTGGAGACTAAGGTGCACCTGATCTGGGCCATGGTTTACGCAACTACTTGCTATAAGTCAGAAAGCTGGACAATAGAAAGAGAATTGATGCCTTTGAGCTGTGGTGATAGGGAAGAGCATTGAATATGCCATGGACTACTAGGAGAACAAAGAGGGTCATCCTGGAGAGGATAAAACTAGGCTGATCTTTCCAAGGATTCTGAAGCTCTGTCTGACATATATTGGGCATGTTGGAAGGAGAGACCAGTCCTTAGAGAGAGACATCATGCTTGGGATGGTGGAGGGATAGTGCAATAGAGGAAGACCCTCAATGAGATGGATTGACTCAGTGACTGGGGTATTGGGGATACGTGTATCAGAGACAATAAGGTTGTTTCAGGATGGAGCAGAGTTCAGAGCTGTTGTACATAGGGTCGCCATGAGTTGAAAGCAACTTGATGGCACAGAGCAACAATAATACTATTTTGCCCTTAACCTCTTAATACAGAAAGGTTTTGTGTGTTTGCTTAATGAACATATTCTTTATACAGGCAGTTATCACTACATTTTAATTTATGCTTTTGGCTGAAATCTGAGTTAGTGTACTAGGTGTAATTAGACTCTTTTTAAAAAAATTTCTTTTTCATTGAGTGAAGGTTTACAAATCATATTGGTTTTTGTAGTAATTTTGTTTAATTACATTAATTATTATTGATTAAGTAAATGAGATAATTATAATATCTAATCAACCTTCATTGTGTATTGCCTTTCCCTTCACCCAACTCTTTTAATTGGTTGTAGACTGACACCTTCTGTCTGGAAGCTGTGCATCTTGGAGACTTGTACAAAGTTGTCATAGGTCATGATGGTCTTGGACCAGGTAAGACTTCCTTACACTTAATTAGTTTATGTCTGATTGTACTATATTTATGTAAAACTACACAAATCTAGAACATAATTGTGGAGAATAGTTATACAATTAAACTTTTGTTCCCAAATAAGCTTTGAAATTTAGGCATTCCTCTAACTTCAAACAACTTAGTCTTTCTTTGTCAGTTGGATCTTCTTTCCAGAATTCTAGAAAGAAAGGAGAATAGTAAGAGTTGATTTGGGATTACTAAACCGTGGCTGAAAAAGAAGAAAAGACCAAGATGGGTGTCAGGTGAGAGCCTGAATATTACATTAGAGCACTGAGAAGCCAAAGCTAAAGGAAGAATCCAAGAAATCAAAGAGCTTAACAGAAAATTTCAAAAGGCAGCCCGGGACGACAAAGCAAGATACCATAATAAAATGTGCAGAGAGCTGGAGTCAGAAAATCAAAAGGGCTGAATTGACTCAGCGTTTCTTAAGTGGAAGGAGCTGAAAAACAAATTCAAGCCACAGGTGGCAATACTTAAGTATATTTTGGGTAGACTATTAAATGATCCAGGAAGTATCAAGAGAAGATGGAAGGAATACACAGAGACACTGTATCAGAAGGAATTGGCTGACAGAGAAGAATTTCATGAAATGACTTATGAGCAAGAGCCTATGGTGATGAAGGGGGAAGTTCAAATTGCTCTGAAGGAATTGGCAAAAAAAAGGCTCCAGGAGTTGACGGCATACCAATTATTTCAACAAACAGACACTGCCCTAGATGTGCTCACTAAGTTGTGCCAAGAAATCTGGATGACAGCCAGCTGGCCGACTGACCGGAAAAGATTGATATTTGTTCCCATTCCAAAGAAAGGTGACCCAATGGAGTGTGGAAATTATTGAACAATATCATTAATATCACATGCAAGTAAGATTCTGCTGAAAATTATCCAAAAACGCTTGGAACAATATGTCAATGGAGAACTGCCAGATGTGCAGGCTGGATTTAGAAGAGATCGTGATACCAGGGATATTATAACTAGTGTTATATGGATCTTGGCAGAAAGCAGAGAATACCAGAAGAATGTCTATCTGTGCTTCATTGACTATGCAGAGGCTTTTGACTGTGTGGATAACAACAAGCTGTGGCTGACTCTGGGAAGAATGGGAATCCCAGAACATTTGATTGTGCTAATGCAAAACCTATACTTGGACCAAGAGACAGTGGTCAGAACAGAGCAAGGAGACACTACATGGTTCAAAATCAAGAAGGGGGTTCGTCAGCTATGTATTCTATCTCCATATCTTTTCAATCTGTATGCAGAACAGATCATCCAAGACGCTGGGCTGTACGAGGTGGAATGTGGTATCAGTATTGGTGGAAGAGAGTCATCAACAACCTGAGTTATGCAGATGACACAACCCTGCTTGCTCAAACTGAGGAGGACCTGAAGCGCTTGCTGCAGAAGGTCAAGGACTGCAGCCTCCTATATGGATTGAAGCTCAACATCAAGAAAACAAAGATTCTTACCACTGGGCCAACTGGCAGCATCAGTATAGATGGTGAAGAGATTGAGATAGTTAACAATTTCAGTTTACTTGGCTCCACAGTCAACACTCTTGGTACTAGTAGCCAGGAAATCATGAGACGAATTGCATTGGGAAAGTCAGCTGTGAGGGACCTCTCAAGAATACTGAAGAGCAATGACGTCAGGCCAGAGACTAAGGTGTGCCTGATCTGGGTTATAGTCTTCACAATTACATGCTAGGCATTAGAGAGTTGGACAGTGAATAGGGATGATAGAAAGAGAATTGATGCCTTTGACCTGTGGTGCTAGAGAAGAGTATCGAATATACCATGGACTGCTAGAAGAACAAACAGGTTTGTCCTGGAGAAGGTGAAGCTGGAATTCTCCTTGGAGTCAAGGATTCTGAAGCTTCGTCTGACATACTCTGGGCATGTTGTAAGGACAGACTGGTCCTTGGACATCATGTTTGGCAGAGTGGAGGGACGGCGAAGGAGAGGAAGACCTTCAATGAGATGGATTGATTCTGTGACTGGAGTGGTGGGAATGAGTGCATTTGGGATGGCTAGGTTGGCACAGGACAGAACGGCATTTAGAACTCCTGTACATAGGGTCGCTATGAGTCGCAAGCTACTCGTGGCCCATTACAACAAGAACAAAAACAACAACAACAAGCTGTGGTATTTGACAGTACTCTAGCAAACTGCTGGTGTGAGCAAGAGGCATTCCCTGGTGGTAGTGCCAAAAGTGGCACCTAAGGAGACTGTTCTGGCTGCAGAGTCACTGATGTTTTCTCCTGCTTACATTTTGTTCATATATGACACGCAGTTTTCCCACTAGCTTTGTGAGATGACTTTACAAACTGTCTTTTTATTCAGCTATATAAAAACAGTAGCATAGCTGGGGAGCTCTGGTAGAGTGAGTCTGGAGGGAATTATGATGGTAACTCAAAGGTCGATGCTCTCTGGTAATTTTGAATCCACAAGAAACCCTGCATGAGAAAGATGGACAGTCTACACTCATGTCCTTACAGCTTTGAAAACTCACTGGAGAGTCAGTGGCAGATTCCCTGGTAGAGTTGAGTGTTTTGGTAAAACAATCATAAGACAAAATTTATTTATCAAAATAAATACTATAGGACAAATAAGTAACCCTTCTGGTACCGTGAATAAGTGCTTAACTGCTAATATAAAAGTTCTACTCTGCTAGTCAAACCTCAGTAGAAAGATGTAAGTCTACTTCCATAAACAAACAAAAATAGCCTAAAATCAAGGTAATCACCAACATAACGCCTTAAATTTTCCTTTAATTTTAACATTGAAAAGTGTTAAAGGATAACTTTTCAACATATTTGTTGTTAAGTACTGTCAAGTTATAGACGACTCAGCGACCCTATGAACGAAAGACCTGAACACTTGTATAACTTGTATCGATCCTCCAAGTTCATAGAGTTTCCGGAGACAAGCTATTTCGAAAGTGGATGTCACTCCTGCTTCCAAGTTTGTAATTGGGGAGCTCCATTAACGCATTTGACACATCAGTGTCACAGTGTTTAGCATTACAGCAGCCACGAGTTACCTCAGTACAGCAAATGAACAGACCAGTGCTATACTACTTAGAAGAATGTTTGACCACAAACAATTAAAGCCAGGCCTGAGAGCCACAGATTAAAATATTATATAGATAGATAATAAAAATGTGATTTAGTGGCTTTTATACTTCCTGAAAAGAATTACCTTAACCACTGTTGTTTTTGTTGTCGGATGTCATTGAGTCAAGTACAAACCATAGTGACCCTGTCCTATACTAGGTAATCCTTATAATCTCTGATATACTTGAAGCCATTGTAGCAGTCACTGTGTCAATCCATCTAGCAGAGGGCTGTCCTGTCTTTGGCTTACCTTCCACGTCTAAGTATGCTGTCCCTTTCCAAGGAATAATGCCTCTTAACAACATTTCCAAAGTATGTGATATGAAACTTCACAATGCTTGCCTCTACAGAACACTTCTGTTGCACTTTCTCCAAGATATAGCTGTTTGTTCTTTTGGCATTCCTTGGAATATTCAGTACTTTCCTCCAACACCAAAATTCAAAGGCACCAATTTTTCTTCTGTCATCCTTAATTCATTATCTTGTTCTCAGATGCGTAACAAGTGACTAAAAAGACCATGACTTGAATCAGGTGTACTTGGTCTTTAAAACTGACATCATTGTTCTTCAAGATTTTGGAGAGGTCCTTGACAGCAGACTTTCTTTGTTTCAGTTTTATATTGCTTTGCTTCCAAAGTTCATATACATTGTATTTCACACTGTTTTTCATTCACATTTTGTTTCATACAATCATTCATGCATTATGACTAATAGAGATAATCATCATTCGACATTGCCCATCATCTCCCTGTCTTTTCAGATCCTTACTGGATCTTTCCCATTTCCTTCACCCTCTCCTTCCACTCACCGAATTGTGCAACCCTGTTGTTTCTCCTCTACCCATCTTCACTCCTCCACTCCAACTCTTTCCCCTTTTGGGTCCTCATACATGTTTTACTAGTTATCCTTCTATTATTGCAATAACGGTGTTATGCAGTATTTATCCTTATGAAACTGAGTTAATGCATTCAGTATAACACTTTCCAGTCTCTTCCAAGTTAAGAAATCTTTTTTGAAGTAGTTGCTCCTGAGTGATGATAGTATTCCATTGTGTGAATGTACCACAATTTATCAATCCATCCAATTGTAGTTGGATATTTGGGTGGTTTGGGTTGTTCTTGTGATGGTGAATAATATTGCTGTGAACACTAGTGTATAGATCTTCATTTGTGTCTCAGTTCTAAGTTCCTTGGGATATATTCCTAGTAGTATAAAAGCTGTATCAGAAGTTTCTGTGTTCAACTTTTTGTTGTGTTTGGTTTGTTTCTATTGGTTTGCTTACAAAGTTCATATACATTGTTTCACACTATTTTTCATTCACATTGTTTTTCATACAATCATCCGCATGCATTATGTTTTATAAAATTAATCACCATTGTGCCAACCAATCATTACCCTGTCTTTCTTCCAGATTGATTGTACCATTTTGCAATCACACCAACAGTGAATGAGAGTTCCCTCCTCTCTACATCCTCTCCAAAATGTATTGCTTGCTGCCCTACTAAACTTTGCCACTGCTACTTGGGTGAGATGGTATCTCATTGTGGTTTTGATTTTCATCTGTCTTACTGACACTGATTTTTAGCATTTCTTAATGTGTCTGTTAGCCATCCAAATGTCTTCCCATGTGAAAGTTCTTTCCATGTCTTTTGCCCATTTTGTAACTGTGTTATCAGTCTTTTCCTTGTGGAGGTTTTGTAGGATTCTGTAAACTTTTGATAAGAGACCATTGTCTGAAATGGTATTGTCAAATTTTTTTTTCCAGTCAATACATTTTCCTTTTACTCTGTTGAAAAATTTTTTTTGATGTGCACAGGGATGTAATAATTTTTTAAATTAATTTAATTTTATTTTTTGTTCAATTTTCTACTAGTTTATTTACAAAATTAAAATGGGTGGGAGAGGCTGGAAGCAGATGGATTTAATCTTTAGAAGGTTCCACTCATCAATTTTATCCTCTCCAGATTGTGGATTTCTGGCTGTATTTGGCAGTCTCTTTATACCGTAGACTAGGCTGTATAAGCTTGGTCTCAGTTTATCTCTTATGAACTTTAAGGGTTTTAGCTTTACTCTCAGGTCTCTAACCCACCTTGAGTTGATTTTTTTGTGTGTGGTGTAAGATGTGGATCCTGTTTCAGCTTTCTGCAGGTAGCAGTCCAGTGTTTGCCAGCACCATTTGTTGAAGAGGTTGTAATTTCCCCATTTAATAGGGTGTCTTTCCTTGTCAAATATCAGTTGACCATAGATAGAGAGGTAGATTTCCGGGCTCTCAGTTCCATTCCACTGGTCCTTGTGAACAGTAGACTTTTCTTGATGCAATAGGTTTCCTGACTGACTGCTGGTACCAAGGATGTTGATTGTGGAGCCAAGTAATGTAAACTCATCGAAAGCTTCAGTCTTTTCTCTGTCTATCATTATATTGCTTACTGAACCAGTGACAAGGATTTTTATGTTCTTGATGTTGAGATATAATCCACATTGAAGGTTGTAATCCTTGATCTTCTGCAGCAAGTGCTTTATGCTCTGTTCACTTTCAACAAGCAAGATTAGATCATCTTTATAACACAGGTTGTTGATGAATCTTTCTCCAATCTTAATGTCACATTCTTCCTCATAAAGTCCAGTTTCTTGAATGATTCCCTCAGCATAAAAATTGAATAGGTATGTGGAAAGGATATAGCCCTGACACACATCTCTCTTGATTTTAAATTTTGCTCTGTTTGGACAACAGCTTCTTGGTCTCAGTATATGTTTCAAATAAGCCAAACAAAAAGTTCTGGGATTTCCATCTTCTCAGTGTTAGCCACAGCTTGTGATTCACTAGTCAAATGTCTTTGACTAGTCAATACTCTAAGTAGCAATAGGTATTTTGGTTTTATAATGTACAATACATCATATGTTAAGCAATATTATGTTGTTGTTATGTGCCATCAAATCGCTTGTAATGACTCTGAATGCCATCCTATCCTTAGCCAATCTCACTGTTTGTGACACACCTACAACCTTTACTCCCGGTACTGTGTCACCCCATCTCATCTGGAGTCTTCCTCTCTTGCACTGTCCTTCCACCCTTTCAAGCATGATGTTCCTCTCTAGGGACTGATCTCTCCTTGAAATATGCCCAAAGTATGTCAGTTGCAGCTTCAAAATTCTTGTCACCAAGAAGTATCCTGGTTTCACCCTCTCCAGGATTAATCTATTTGCTCTCTTAGCAGTCCATAGTATGTTTGATACTCATCTCCAACCCCACAACTCAAACACAACTATTCTTCTTCTATCATCCCTAATCATTGTCCAGCACTCAGATGCATAGCAAGTAATTGCTAAGATCATGGTCTGGATCAGAGGCACCTTGGTCTCTACACTGACATCATTGATCTTCAGTACTCTGGAGAGATTCCTGACAGCAGATTTTCCCAACGGAACTTGTGTTTTGATTTTCTGGCTGCTGGTACCAAGAGAGTTGATTGTAGAGCAAAGCAGACTGAAGCTGTTAACAATTTTGATCTCTTCACTGTCTATTATGATCCTGCCATTTGGCCCAGTGGTGAGAATTTTTGTTATCAATTTTGATGTTGAGTTTCAATCTATATTGAAGGCTGAAGTTTTTTACCTTCTGCAGTGGATACCTCAGGTCCTCTTCAGTTTTTATCAAGCAAGGTTGTGTCATTTGCATAATGCAAGTGGTTTATAAGTCTTCCTCCAATCCTGATGCGACGTTCTTCCTTATAGAACCCAGCCTTTTGGGTGATTTGTTCCACGTATAGATTGAAGAATTATGGAGATAGGTTGCATCCACTGTGTAAACCTTTTCTGATTTTGAACCATGAAACATTTCCTTACTCTGTTCTAATGACAGCCTCCTAGTCCAAGTATAAGTTTTGCATAAGAAAAGTCAAGCATTCTGGGATTCCCATTCTTCTCATAATTTGTTGTGATCCACATCATAACAAATTATGAGTAATATTGAGAATAATAATAATCCTAGAATATTTAACTGAATTCAGGCTAAATCTGCATATTGATCAAGAAACAGTTGTTGGAAAAGAGCATAACTACATAGATTTTTTTAAAAGATATTATCAGGGTTGTATTCTTTCTCCCTACCTATTCAGTACATATGCTGAACAAATATGTTGTAGACCGAGGGTAAAGTATGTTAATAAGTATTAATAATGAGACAGAACAACAAGAATGTATAAGTAAAAAGAGGTAAAGCAGGAGGTGAACAGTTCTGGAACAAATGAACCACCAATCTCAGCCTCCCTGTACCTTTATTGAAAATTACCAGGGAGTAAATCACAAAGAGAATTCTAAGCAAATGAAGCTAAGCTCTTTCTATTGAAAACCTTATGCTTGACTCAGGAGGAAGCGGTTAGCAAAAACAACACAAGAATCATGTAAATGCCTAAGGTTTGCCTTAATGCTGCCCTTGTAAACATTTAAGGTTTGCCTTAGTACTTCAGGGTGAATTCCCGCTTATATCTGCACCTCCCTCATATCCTGATATGGCATTTGGTTTATTATAAATATTTAATATGAAATTTGACTTCCTACATTCAGTATATATGCTGAACAAATAATTTAAAAAGCTAGAGTATGGGAGAGTGGAAGATGGCGGAGGTGGAGAGCACAGTGTGAAGAGCCAGAGGGATAGCAACCTGTGTAGAGAGGATACCAGAGAGTACTTTACGCTCCACAGAGACTGACCATCACAGTGTGACGCGAACAGTAGGATTTTGAATCAGAACTTTTGCTAATACATTATTTTAGAAGCTTTAAAAACCAGAGCCCTGCCTGCCTGCCCCGCGGCGGTCACGCCGCGGTCCCATCGGACCCAGCAAAAGCTGGAACCCACTAGCTGAGCTGAGCTGTATTGAGACTCACCTGAAAGGAAAAAGGTTAGTGGGGAAATGGGCTGAATTTTCTTAAGCCTACTAAAACCTGGAGGGTCTGAGGTGCGGCATGGACAATAGGAAGTGAATCATAATTTTTGTCGAAACTTTTAGTATTGGAACTGTGGGAACAAAGCCTCGTGGACTCGACTCAGCAAAACCTGGAAGCCACTAGATGAGCTTCTAAGAGACCCATTTGGAAGGAAAAAACTTAGTGGGGAAATTGGCTTAATTCGCTTAAGCTCCACTAAGACCCAGTGGGTCTGTTGCGTGATGTGGACAGTACACATTTGAATCAGAACTTCTGTTGGAGTGGACTCAGAACGAGCTAATAGCCTCAGTTGCAATCTGGACCATGTTTCGGTCGCACTGCAGATCGGCAAATGCCGGAATCTGCAAGCCGAGCTTCTGAGGGACCTATGTGAAAGGGATAACCTTTGTGGGGAAAGTGGCTGAATTTTCTAAAGCTCCACTAAGGCCCAGTGGGTTTGTTGCACGTCAGAGACAGTAGGAATTTGAATAAGAAATTTTGATGGATTAGAGTCGGAACTGAACGAAATCAGCCTGGGTTGCATTC
>NW_006400037.1:2999402-3006257 GCF_000299155.1 Elephantulus edwardii
CCGCACCTCCCCAAACCCCACCCCCTACCCACAAATATAATCCACTCTGCAACCCTCATTGCGTACTCCTACGATAAAATAATGCCCTAAAATATAATACTTTTAGACTATTCTCTCCCCCTAGACTTCAATGCCGTAAACATATTTCATCCAGTTTTCCTCAGTCTTAACCCACCCCAATGCCAGCCTCATTCTACAACACTGGCTTTAAAAAAACTCTTTTATAAACATTTAATCCAAACACTGAGTATTCATTTGCAACCTCTTCAGTTATTTTGTCCACACAAGTTTTGTCAGACATTATATACAAATATTTGTCTAATTTTTATCACTTTCCCATCCCATTTTCACTAAAAATGTTATTGTGTTGCCAAACAATATTAAACATACCATGAACTGCCAGAGAATGAAAGCTCTGGTGACCTAATGAGTAAAGAATTGTCCTGCCAACCCAAAAGCAAGCTGTTCAAATTTACCAGCTACAGCTTCCATACACAAACTGAAGAGTCAGTAGATTCCAATTTAATAGGAACAAGTTTTTTGAGCCAGAGAATGAACATATAGGTCTTGGTAAAAGTAAAGCCAAGTGTTTTTGTTATCATCTGTTATCAGGAGAGACCAGTCTGTCTCTAGAGAAGGATATCATGCTCAGTAAAGTAGAAGGAAAAGAAGAATCTCAACAAGATGGATTGACATAGTAGCTGCAACAATGGGCTTAAACATACAATTGTAAAATGGTACAAGACCGAACAATATTTCAATCTGTTGCACATAGGTCACTATGATGAGCTGAAACAACTTGACATAATTTGACATTATGACAATGTATTTCCCCCCTGGTTTCTATTGTGATTTGAGAAAAAGTTTACAAAGCAAATTGGCTTTGCATTCAACTATTCATAGAAGTCAAAAGATGTGTTGCAGTGGGAATAACTGCTATCAATGATCTCTCCAAAGTGCTGAGGAGCAACAGTGTCTGTGTAAAGACCAAGGTGTAACTTATTCAAGTACTTTCAATTACTTGACAAGGATCTGAAAGTAGGACAATGACTAAGGATGAAAGAAGAATAGATGCCCTTGAGTTGTGGTGTTGGAGAAGAATACTGAGCTTAACCCTTGATGACCATTTCAAGTACATGAACTGCCAAAAAAAGCAAACAAGTATGTTTTGGAGAAAGTGCAATTAGAACGTTCCTTAGAGACAAGGATGGTGGAAACATCTTCTGTACTAGGGGCATGTTGTTTGGAGGGGCTAGTCTTTGGGGGAAAAAGATTATTTGTAAAAGTGGAGAGTCAGTAAAAAGGGAGGAAGAACCTCAATGTGATGGATTGACACCCTGATTCTAACAGTGGGCTCAAGTATGTTAGAGATTATGAGAATGGTGCAGAATAGGGCAAGGTTCAGATCTGCTGTTCAAAGGGTTGCTATGAATCACAGTCTACGTGATAACCCTTAATAACAACATTCATATACATTATGCTTCATGATATTAATTAAAATACCCACAATGTAACCACAACAAAAAAAAGCTAGTTTATATGAAGAAAAATGTGATGTCAAATTTGGAAGAAGACTCATCAACAGCCTGTATCATGCAAATACACAAAAAGTGCAGAAAGTGAAGAAGATATGAAGTACTTAATACAGAAAATCAGAATACAGCATTTAATATGAGATAAAACTCAATGAAAAAAAATAGAAATCCTCACCACTGGGTCAATAGGCATCATCATGTTAGATGGAGAAAGGATTGAAGTTGTCAGGGATTTCATTTTACTCAGGTTCACATGAACGTCTAAGGTAGCAACAGTCAAGATTTGTTGTATTGGGGAAATTTGCTACCAAGGAACTCTTTGAAGGGCTCAGAACAGTGTATGTCAGCTTGAAGACTATGGTGTGCTTGATATTTTAAGTTGCTTTATGTACATCTGATAGTTGGATTATGAATAAGGAAGACTGAAGAATTGATTGATGTCTTTGAATTTGATGTTGGAGAAGAGTATTGAATTTCTCTGGACTGCCAATAGAACAAACAAATCTGTCTTGGAGGACGTGCAACCCAAGTCCTCTTTGGTGACAAGGAGGATTGAAACTTCATCTCAGATATTTTGGAATTTTTTTTTAAAGGAATGGCTAGTCTTTGGAAAAACATGTTCTGACAAAGGTAGAAAATCAGAAAAAGGGAAGAATCTCAGTGAGGTTGAATGATACAGTGAGTACAATAATGACCTTGAGCTTGATGATGTCTTGGTGATAGTTATTGTTCTGATTTGTTATTCATAGTAGTATTTTGGGTTGTAGTCAACTCAACCACACCTGACAACAACAACAAATATATGAAAGACAACTCTAGTGGTGTAATCAGTAAAACATTGTGCTAACTCAAAGGTCTTGGTTCTCTGAAATTTTGAATTCATGTGCTACTTTCAGGGAGGAAAATGGAGTATGTCCTTTCATAAAATCTGAAGGTGAGTCAGCTATCTGTTAGAAACAACACCATAACAATGAGGGAATGGTGAACAAACAAATACCCTATGGTGACCCAAAGCCTCTGCCTCTTCGGCAGTTCAGTTCTACTAATCTCCTCCTGTGTGACTAAATGCTCCAAATATTTATGGGAGAGTCAGGTGTCAGTTCCAATTCTAAGATGATGATTTTGAGTTTTGAGTTGGAACTGAATTTGTTATCATCTGACTAAATCTATAAGATATAATTGTAGGAATCCTCCAGAAGGAAAAAGGATGACATCAGACAGTAACCTGAATGATACAACCATGGTGTGTATGTGTGTGTGTCAGTTTCCATCAAAGGGAGAATTTTAATTCAGTCTCTAATGGGTACAAGTGGATTAGTAACCTATAATCCCTTTAATTTTTGGCAGAACAATCAATTAGGTCGTAAACGTCAATAATTAGTAGTTATACTTTTAAGTGTAAATATCTTAAAGGAACGTCTTTAAAACAATTTACTACAAATAATCTAATTGTTGCAAGTTATAGTAATATGCATACTGGTAGTGGTTTCACCAGGATGTATTATTGGCTCTATTTTAAGGTAAATCAAATATCTGATATTTAATTTCATTTTTATTGTGACTACATTTTATTTTCAATATTTTTATAAATCCTGTATTTGTTATTAGGTACCAAAACCATATATAAATGTAAGGGTACATATAAGATTAAGTGCATACTTATCAAACAGTATCACTGATATCATGTGTAAGCAAATCCTTCTGAAGATTATCCAAAACGACTAGAACAGTACATCAAAAGAGATCTACCAGAAATACAAGATAGGTTTAGAAGAGGCTGTGGTACCAGGAACATTATCACCATTGTCAGTTGGGTCTTGACTGAAAGCAGAGAGCAACAGAGAAATATGTATCTCTGTATCATTGACTATGCAAAGTGATTGACTTTCTAGATCACAACGAATTATGGCTACCTTAAGAAGAATGGGAATCCCAGAACACCTGATTGTGCTCATGTGAAATCTATACTTGCACCAGGAAGCAGTCGTCAAACAGAGCAAGGAACCACTACATGGTTAAAAATCAGGAAAGGAGTGTGGAAATCAGGGAAAATTAGGAAAGGGATGTGTCCTGTCTCTACACCTTTTGACTCTATATACACAATAGATTATTCAGGATGCTGGACTTTATGAGGAGGAATATAGCATCAGGATTGGAGGAAGACTCACCAACCACCTGCATAATGCAAATGTAACAACCTTGCTTTATGAAACTGAAGAGGACCTGAGGTATCTGCTTCAGAAGGTCAAGGACAGTAGTAGTCTTTAATGTGGGTTGAAGCTGAACACCAAGAAAACAAAGATTTTTTTCACCACTGAACCAATTAATTGGCAGCACCATGATAGATGGAGAAAACATTGAGGTTGTTAACAATTTCAATTTGTTTGGTTCGACAGTCAACACTCTTGGCTCCAGCAGTCAGGAAACCAAAAGACAAATTGTAATAGGAAAATCTGCTGTTAAGGACCTCTCCAGAGCTAAAAAGCAATAATGTCAGTCTAGACGCCAAGGTGCACCTGATCCAGGTCAAAGTCTTTGCAATTACTTGCTATGCATAAGACATCCGGACAGTGATTAAACATGACAGAAGAACTGAGGCCTTTGAGTTGTAGTGCTGGAGAAGACTACTGAACATATCATGAACTCCCAAGAGAATAAACAGGTCTGTCCTGGAGAGGGTGAACCCAAGTTGCTCCTTGGAGGCAAGCATTGTGAAGCTCCATCTCACATACTTTGGGTATGTTGCCAGGATGGACCAGTCCTTGGAGCAAAACATCATGCTTGGAAGGGTGGAGGGACAGTGCAGGAGAGGAAGAACCCAAATGAAGTATTGACACAGTAACTGAGAAGTTGGTGAGGTTGCCTCAGGATATAGAAGGGTTCAGCACTATTGTGCATAGGGTCTTTATGAGTCACCGATAACTCAATGGCACAAAACAATAACAGCATTAAATATAAAAAGTGAAATATACAAGAATAAAAACAAAAAGTGCAAATATGAAAATACACAAAACATTAAAAGTTATTCAAATAGTGAAGTGATGTATGATTTTGGCTTTTTGTCAGTTATAATTCTACTTGTGGAAGTTGTTGGGTTATCTCTGGGAATAAGGATGGCTTGTCTAGACAGATAATTAGTGAGAGTTGTTTGCATGGCCTTTTAGCCTTTTCTTGATATGTTTTACAGTAAGATCTCACAGCTTCCCAAATATAACTATTTATTTTAGCAAAGCAGTCAGCTTTTGGATCCATGATTTCAATCAACAGAAACCCTTATTTAGTTTTTTTAAGTAAGTTCTTTTTAGAACTTAGTGAATTTTTTTACAGCAAAAACTTTTAAGAACTTTTATCATTCTCTCTTTCATGAAATTTTTCTTCGTTAGCAATATTTTATTCTTCCAAATCCATTCTCTATCCTTGCTTCTGTTCTGTAAGTTGTTCTACACAGTAATATCATGTTCTAACTAAATTTAGCCTTCCTTTCACTATGGCTAATATTTTCATCATTGTCTTTTATCACCTTGTTGTTGTTGTTAAGTGCCGTAGAGTCACAGGCGACTCATAGCGACCCGATGAAGGAGAGTCCTTGATGCTTGGGTGCCTTTCATCCTTTCTCCAGGTTCATAGGGTTTCCAGAGGCAAGCTATTATGGAAATGGATGCCACTCATCCTTCCACGCTTGTTTTAATCAGGGAGCTCCACCCCACTCTCTGTTCGCAGTGGGTAGCCAACCATTAATGCATTTGACACATTTGTGTCACAGTGTTCAGCCTCACAGCAACCACAAGTGACCGCGGGACAACAACTTGTACACCAGGGCTATTTGACCTAGAGGAATGTCTGAACAAAAACAATGAAAGACTGGCCTGAGCGCCGAGGATTAAAAGTCACCCACCTTCGTCTTGGTTACATCATTTTCTCATCACTGGGCCAGCTGATCTCTCTCTCTCTCTGTTGATGTTATTGTTGTTAAGTGCCGTCCAGTCACAGGCGACTCATAGCGAATTCTTGGAAATTATTCACCAGTTTTTTCTTTATCCCTTATAGGCATTTTCAGAAGTTTCAATGCTTTGGAAGCAGTGAAGAAATTGAGATAGGAAGAAATTTGCATGCATTGAAGATAATTTTCCTAGAAATCACAAAATGTTGCTCTTTCACCATTTGTTGCAGCTATTGTTTGAACAAACTTAGTCCATTGGTAATATGCCCTGAGTGATTGCATAGTGAGCTATCTGTAGCTGTCATATTGAGAGGGGGATGTACCGCTTTCTCATTTTTAGTTTAGACCTCTACATGAGGAGAATGACCTGGGGCTTTACCGAGTAGGAGCAGAATCTTGAACTGAATGCTCTTTTTTTATTTTATTTTATTATTTTGTGTGTGTGTACTGTCAAATTAGATCTGACTCTGGTACAGGAGGAGATTGTCCCTCCTTCTGGATTCGAACTGTGCACCTGTGGGACTGCAGAGCAGCTTCTTGCCACTAGGCCACCAGAGCTCGCCCAGAATGCTCTTTTTAAGGCAATAATCAAACACTTCTGTGAAACATTTGAAAAACCAGCTTGGAGAAAACAATTGTTTTTCAGACCTTGCAGATTCTCTGTTTTAGATTGGCAGCTAATTTTTTCAGGTTTAACAAATGATCCAGCGTTTTCAGAGCTATAAACAGGGAAAAAAATTTATTTAAATGTGATAGTATTTCTTCTAATCAGCAGCATGATTATATATGCTGAGTAAACTAATTCAGTGTTACAAGGACTAACACTGTTTAAAACCATTGTTGTAAACATAGAAGGATAACTAGTAAAACATGTTTTGAGACCCATGGGGGAAGGGACAGGAGCAGAGGGGTGAGGATGGATAGGGGTTACAAAGTTTGGTGGGTGGCAGAGGTGGTAAAGGAAATGGGGAAAATCCAGTAGGGATTTGAAAGGATGAGGAATGATGAGCATAGTCCAACCGTGATTAATTTTATAAAACATAATGCATGGCAATTATTATGAAACACAGTGTGAATAAAGAATTGTGTTAAATACAATATGTACAGATTTTGTAAACAAACTAATATAAAAATTAAAAACCTAAAAACTAAGCAAAACAAAAAAATTCCTTGAAACCAGACATGAACTTTGCCTCTTTTTGGAAAGATGTGGCCATAATATAAATTTATAGTTGTTGTTGTTGTTGTTATGTGCCGTCGAGTCGTTTCCGACTCATAGCAACCCTATGCACAACAGCCCTAAACCCTGCTCTATCCTGCGCCAACCGCACCGCCTCCGACACACCCATCCCGATTACCCCAGTCACCGAATCAATCCAT
>NW_006400037.1:3007457-3023452 GCF_000299155.1 Elephantulus edwardii
AGTTGGCCAAGTGGTTGTTCTCCAGATTTCTTGGCACAACTTGGTGAGCACATCCAGGGCAACATCTGTTATCTGAAATACTTCAATTGGTATACCATCTTGGATAATTTGTTAATTGAAGCCTTCGTGTAAATCTAACATTAGCTTTTTCTTTTCAAAAGGTTTTAGATTTCTGGTTTGCTTAAGTAAAAGACATGAATAACATTATTAGTTTTTTTTACTTTTTTAAACTGACCTTTACCTGCTGCACAGTTGCAAATCTTTTTTTTTAAAAAGCATATATGTCATTTGATGGTGGGTGGAGTTTTGGTGGTGAAGGATACAGAAAAGATCCAGTGTGAAAAAACTATGTATCCAAACGTTGTAAATAAAGCAGTATAAAATGAAAAAAAATATATACCTAATACCACGTGTGGATGTGTGTGGGGAAAAAGATTTGTAAAACTCCAAGGAAATAAAAAAATTTAAAAGAGCAGATGTGGCAAAACTTTTTACCAAAAAATATTTCACTCTATACTCCTAAATTTAAAAACCTCACTGCCACCAAGTAGGTAACAACTATAGAGATCCTGAAGGAAAGAACAGAATTGTTCTTTAGAGTTTTCTAGGTTGCAACTTTTACAAAAGCTCTTGGAGTGGGTTTGAATCATCAGTCTTTTGATTAACACTCAAATATTTTAACCTCTGTAAAACTGAACTCTAAATTCCTATTAGAAGCTTGGTATCTTTGTCTCTGTCCATGGTGCCTCAGGCCTGAAATAAAGAGATACATATAAAGGCTTATAAACAGAATGAAAAAATGAAAAAAGTTTATAATTTTTACCTTAAAAATGTGACATAACTTTGCCTCTGCTACTAGAGTGATATGGTGTCTCATTGTGGTTTTGATTTGCATCTCTCTTATTGCCAGTGATTATGAGCATTTTTCATGTATCTGTTGGCCATCAGCATATCTTCCTCTTTCCTCCGTGAAAATTCTTTCCATGTCTTTTGCCTATTTAATAATTGTGTCATCACTCTTTTTCTTGTGGAGGCCCTGTAGAATTCTGTACACTATTGATGAGACCCTTTTCTGAAATGGTATAGCCAAATATTTTTACCAAGCAGTAGGTTTTCTTTTCACTCTGCTGGAAAAAGTTTTTGAGGTATACAGGGATTTAATCTTTAGAAGGTTCCTTTCATCACTTTTATCCTCTCCAGACTGAGTATTTCTGGCTATATATGGCAGTCTCTTTATACCATAGACTAGGCCATCTAAGCTTGAGCCCAGTTTGTCTTTGATGAACATTATGATCAGCAAGTAACAAATGTTGGAGAACATGTGGTGAGATAGGAATCCAACCACTCTGGAAGGTAGTTTGGCATTTCCTCAAAAAGCTGAACACAGAAATACCATATGACCCAGCTTGCATGTAAACCCTGATAAAATGAACACAAATAGAAACTTATACACCAATGTTCATACCAGTTATTCACCATTGTAAGAACATGGAAACAGCCCAAATGTTCAGTCACAATCTAATGGATTGAGAAATTATGGTACATTCACATGATGGAATACTACACAGCACACAGGAACAATGATTTTTGAAAATCACTATCTAACTTGGGAAGGACTGGATAGTATTATGCTGAGCGAATGAACTCAATCCCAAAAGAACAAATACTGTATAAGACCATTATTGTAGAATGAGTATGAGGGTCCAGTGGGGATGGAAGGTGGGAGCAGAGGGGTGAGGATGGGCGGGAGGGTGGTTAATCATAGGGTCACACAATTTGATGGGTGGAGAGAGGGGGGTGATGGTAATGGGAAAGATCCAGTGTGAAAAACAATATATATAAACTTTGTAAATAGACAAGTATAAAAAAGAAAAAAAAAGTGACAATTCCCCGCCCCCCCCCATCTATATATTTAAAGAGGATTCTTTTTCTAGAGAACCATGGTGACACTCTAGGGAGCTCTGGTAGTATGGTCTATAGGAAGGTGTGCTGCGAACCCAAAGGCTGTGCTTCTCAGTAGATTTGAATCCACCAGCTGCTCCTTGGCTCCTCAGGGAGAGACTCAGTCTTCTCCCATTTGATTTATGGCCTCAGAAAACCCAACCAAAGATCAATTGTAAATCAGAAGCAGCACGACGAGATGTTGATTTTGTGGTTTCACAATGCTTAGGTGTTTGGTTGCCACAAGCTGATGGTTTGAACCCATTGAACACTGGGAGAAAGATGTGTCAGTTGCCTTCCATCAAGATTATAGCCTTGGAAGCTCTGTGTGTCAGGACATTTCTCAATCTGGATCAATGATTCACCCTAGGCTACCTATTCTAGGTTTACCACACCAGAAATAACAGGGTGAAAGTTTAGCAAACTGTTTGAGGGTTGTTTGTTGTTGTGGTTTTTGCTTTTGGTAGGGGTTTTTTTGTTTGCTTGTTGTTGTTCTTTTAAAATGACCTCTCGTAGTGATTTTGATGTATGCTAAAGTTTGACATATTGACCTAGGAAACTGAGAAGTTTTACATGACATTATTCTAGAATGTTTTTTTACAAAAATAATGACATTGAAGAGCAAGCAAAGATCAGACAATGAAGGTTCTTCTATCGTTTGTTAGAGACTTTTATTCTTGAACTTGCAAGTATCCTTTTAAAGATTTTTATTAAAGGAGGATATTTTAAAAATAAAATTTTTATTTTATACTAGTTTTCTTACAAAGTTAGTATACATTGGTTTTCACACTGGATCTCTCCCATTTCCTTTACCCACCCATCAAATTGTGCGACTCCTCATTCTAACCCCTCTACTCCTCCTTCACTCCCCTCCCCTTCGATTCTCATACATGTTTTACTAGTTATCTTTCTATTTCTACAAAAATGGTCTTATAATGTATTTGTCTTTATGGAACTGACTTTGTTCACTTAGCATAATGCTCTCCAGTCCCTCCAAAGACAGGTGGTGATTTTAAAAATCATTGCAAGGAGAATTTATTTTATGTAGATAATACTATGACAAGTTATAAACTTCCCATTCTACCTATGAAGTTAATAAAATTTTATTCTAATCAACTCTAGTTTATAAATTTATGTAAAATTAAATATTGAAAAAGAGGGGGGAGGATTGTATAGCAATGAAGGAATTTTTCTTTTACTTTTCAAAGAGAAGAGTGAACTGGGGAGGAGGGGTGGGCATGGAGAAAAATATAACAATGAATGAATGGAAATCCAAAATCTCTGTAAATGTTCATTAAGGTTAATAAAATAATTTTTTTTTTAAAAAAAGTGATTATTCCCTTCATAAGTATTATCTTAGTACCACTCTTTCTGTTGCTTGTGACTGGCTAGCCCTTTTCCCCTCCAGCGTCTATAAACCTGGGGCTTCCTGGAGACTTCCATGTGTCTTGACCTTTCCTGGTATCAAGAACTTCCTCACACAGAAGTTGGCTCCAGAAAGATGCACTCTATTCCTGGCAGTTACTTCTCGCCAACCCCACTACTCCCTTTCTGGCTCACTTTCCTCCCTCTTTATCACTAGTGAAATAAAATGCATTACAGACGACATTCTAGGGAAACTTCCATCAGACTAGGTCTGTGATGGAATTAATGGAGTTGCATTCCACCCTTAATCCTTGTAAAATTGTTTGGCTTATCAGTTCATAGAAGAATAGTACTTAACTTTCACTTTGTTTTATTATACATTTATATTTTTGTGGGACTCAATTCAGTCTCTGACACACAGGATTTCTGAATGACTGCTTAATTTTAGCCTATCAAGGCATATTCTTTATGTAGATTTTGCTCAAATTTATCTTTCCATGTGTTTATTTAGAAAGAAAAGTATTGCTAACTCATGAAATATTTATCTTTTGATAGTGAGTAGACAGAATTATGTGTAGTTTGTGAAATAGCAATTTAAGAATTATTCTAGTATTTTAAACTGTTTGAAAAAATCATGCTGAAATAGATATCTTAAAAGATAAAGCTATGAATTAATATAGTGCTTTTGTTATAAATATGTGGAATATTTTTAAATGCTTCTCCTGTTATATTTTACTTAATTTGAAGTTATAGAGCTTGAAATAATGCTTCAAATATATCTGAGATTTATATATATTCAGAAGCTAGAGATTGGTGCTTAGAATTTGGAAGGTACATGTAACATGTCTATTCACACAATATTTTCATCTATTTCATTTGTATTAGGAAATGGCTGGTTTCTTGATGGTATTATGGTCAAAGATCCCACAACAAATCACGAATATGCTTTCTCCTGTAGCAGGTTTGTAGGTGTGCTCTTATATTAAAAAAATCAATTTCTTACTAGTCAGTGTCAAGTTCATGTAAATTTGAAAACTAAGAAATTTGTTTAAAAATTGATGATGCATTATTAATTAACTTTTGTGAGTATTAATTTTAGGAATGGTTTCTTCTATTGTGGAAGATATATGTTAGGTTTATAATTTCTGGTCATATAAATTTAAAACTTTTTTGGTACGTAATATCTATCTGTTATAGCTCTTTCTTTACTTATCAGCGAAGAGAATCAGTCTCTCTCCTTGGAAAACCTTACTACAATTGGACTAGTTCTAAAAGTGGTTTAAAACAGAATATATGTACAAAATAAATGTTGTAAGATGATATTGCTGACCCACTGACAATAGGCCTTTGCTTTATTTTCCCTGTGAAACTATAGATTTACTTTCTTTCAACATTCTTCTGCTTCTTCCCTCATACAAATTTATGAAAAAGCTGACCAACATTTGGATTGTAGTTAATTGTCAAAGAACAGAATGCAATGAATGATCCAATGAATGTAAAATATGTGACCCTGGCCTATTTTCTATGACAAGCTTGTTGACCTAGTAACCCACACATGGATTTGGGAATAAATACTTTTTACCAGACAGAGACTTCATCCTTTACTTTTGACTCTCTCACAGTCATCTCTGACATTTCTTCCTGCATTTCCCACTCCATGTTGCTTTTTCTGATTCCTGCTAACCATTACATCTGACTAGAGTTGATACATGCCAGTGGCTCATGAAAATACAAAGCCTCGATAAAACTGATGCTCTGTCTTCTTTTTCCATAGGTGGCTGGATCAGGGGGAAGGTGATGGTGAAATTGTCAGAGAGCTGTATGCCAGTGAAAGCAGCATTCTCTTTCAGAGTAAGTGCTGTGACTTGGAAAATTCTATTTTACTGCAGAAAATTGATTGAAGAAGGATTAACTCTGTTGAAATAATGGTATTTTTCCCCCCTTTATACAGGGAAGAAGTTAGAGCTTAAGAGAAAAGAAATTGTAAGACTTTACTTTTGCCTTAATTTAATTAGTACAAAACCATTGTTGTAGCTACCTGTGGGCTACCACAAAATAGCCTATTTATAGATATTTTTTGGCAATTTTTTCTTTTTCTCATACTGACCCTTTTGTTTGTTTTAATTCAGTGGGCTGCAGAAAGCTGGAAGTTTATGAAAGGGAATACTCTTCAGTTCTACAATAAGCTCACTGGAGGATTTATTCGCTTGCATCCAGATGGCACCATTGATGCACTTGGACATAAGACAGACAAATATGGTAAAATCATTGGGTGAAGCCTGTGGAGCAGTGGCAGGCCTGGGAACTGGAGAAAAGCAGACTTCTAAACTTCAATTAAATTATAGTTTTGCTTTTTTGTTTTCAAATGGCTTTTGGCCAGTGTTAGACCATTTCACTAATTCATTATCTCCATTAATACAAGTGATCAATAGATGACAGGCTTTGAATCTGGACAGACAGTGTCATTATACAAAATAGTGCATCAAGAAAAAATGATGTTTGGAATGACTTAATTGAGTATTGAAATGTAGGTAATTAACACTAACTGTTCATAATATGCAGCAATTGTAGCTCTTAAGAAGTGTAATCACTTTAGAAATTAACTCAATTCTATAAAGTATCTGTTATATTTAAAACATTGTGTTAAATAATTTTTGTATCACAGACAGAACTATATTATTATCTCTGACTTTCAGAGATTTGTGTTCTAATGAAGCAAACAAACATTTGCAATTCTAATTATTGTCATTTGTAACTAGTATCATAATAAAGATAAAAAGAAAAACACTAGGCAGAAAAACATTGGATTTGATGGAAGCTCTTTGTCTATAAACACAAGCCTCCAACATTTCTTGAAATATATGTACCTACTATTTTAAGCACAATTTGTGTGTTCTGTATATAAACATAACTTTTCTCTGCTGGAAGCTGTACTGTACAAATAGCCTCTAGGATGTGCTGGAGATGCTAACTTACAGCATTTAATAAAAAAATGTACCCTTCCTATTAGATAGTTCAATAAGTTACCTATTTTTTTCTTGAAAAAAATGCTGCATTCTAAGAATACCTTCTAGTAGCTTCTCTTTCCAAAATTAATCTATTCATCAGGCATTTTTCTTAGTGATAGTTTCCCATGTGGAATTCCTTACCCACTTACCTCACTCAGAATGGCCTCTCATATCCTGTTACCTGGATTTCCTACTGCTAATGCTAATGCTTTCCCACCTAATTGAATGTGGTAGATTATATCTACCAGTTGTGGTTGTTATGTGCTATGGAGTCACTCATGACTCATAGCAACCTTATGTACAACAGCTCTGAACTCTGCTCTTTATTTCGTTGTGTAGCCCCATTACTCCCGTCACTGGGTCAATCCATCTCGTCCAACGTCTTCCTTGTGTTGTCCCTCTGCCCTGTCAAGCATGATTTCCCTCTCTAGGACTGATCCTTCCTGGAAACATGCCTAAAATTATGTGAGACAGAACCTCAAAATCCTTGCCTTCAAGGAGCAGCTTGGTTTCATCCTCTCAAGGATTAATCTGTTTGTTCTCTTAGCAGTCCATGATATATTCAATAACCATTTCAAGTATCACAACTCAAAGACATTAATTCTTCTGTCATCCTTAGCCATTGTCCAGCTTTCTGATGCATAACCTTAGTCTCTAGACTGACATTTTTGCTCTTCAGCACTCTGGAGAGGTTCCTGACAGTGGATTTTCCTAAATGCAATTAGTCTTTTGATTTCCTGGCTGTTGATACCAAGATTGTTGATTGTGGAGCTAAGCAAGCTGAGGCTGTTAACAATCTCAACCTCTTCTTCTTCTGTCATGATGGTGCCAACTTGCCCAGGGGTGGGAATTTTTGTTTTCTTGTTATTGAGTTCAATCTATATTGAAGGCTGCAGTCTTTGACCTTCTGCAGCAAATGCTTAATATCCTCCTCACTTTCAGCAAACTTTGTTGTGTCATCTACATAATGACAATATGGGGACAAAATAATGCTATTTGTAGGTGTGTCAGAGCCACTGAAACTGGTTAAGGATATGACAACATTCAGTTCAGAGCTTTTGTACGTAAAGGTTTCTATGAGTCGCAGACAATTCAATGGCTTTTAGCAACAATGACAACAAGAAATCATAAATTTTAAGAATCTGAAATTTATCTTACGAGCAAAAGGCATATGATTCACAGACAAAGACTATTTCTAATGGCAAAAACAATTGTTGGGACAGTATCTTTCATTGGCTGCTTAAGCTTCAGTTCTTGCAGGTGATGTGGTGAGGGCCACATTGTACCTGTACATACAGTGACATGCATTAAATGTCATTCTCTTCTTTGTAATGACATCTTTATCTTAGATACAAACTAATGTCTTATAAGAAGAAGGTGTCTGTAGGTTTATTACACACTAGTTTGCGACAGATCTTCAGAGAATGGAAAGATATGTCTGTACTTTTGCTACCCTAGAGCATCTCTAAATAACAGCTATCACTAAGATTCACTTCTTTGGGATATCTCCTTATGAAAGCATTTTTAAAATGCCTTTGCTCAGAGGACCTGGACTACCTAGGAATATGAGATATTGAGAAGCAAGTATGTTCTAATATTCATCCCACTATCCCATTTACAAAGGAATCTTGACACTTCTACATCAAGAAGCTGAGCTGTTTACCCTTTCTGGTCCTGTTCTGTACATGAATAATAAATATGTACATATGTGGAACACTGGTGGCCTAGTGGCACTGGTGGCCTAGTGGCAAGTAGCTGCACTGAAATCCTGAAGGCACGTGGAATGAGCAATCTCCTCCCTTGTGATTTAACTGCTTCTGAAAACCCACTTGAGGGTCAGCTATGGGTCAGTTCTGTTTCTATGGTACAGAACAACAACAATGTGAATGCAGCCGAAACAGTACTCAAAAGCAGCTCTCAAAGCCTGCTTCTTTCACCTTTTGGAACTCTGTCCTCATCCTGTGAGGAAGCTCAAACAGCCCTTCAGAGAGCTCCCCAAGAAGAGAGCTGAGACTCCTGCGTGCCTTTGTGGCACCATTGCCTGAGTGTCTGTCTGTAGACCAGCTAGCTCACTGATGGATGAGGCAAATTGAGAAACTTTTGCTCTTAATTGTTTTTAACATCTTAATATGCTAATATTGTAATATATAAACTAGAACGAGCAGTCCTGAAAAGGCAGGTGCAGGGTAGTATGAATAATTTCCCTGAGTGAAACTGACATTATTTCAGCAGGAGGTCTTTTATGTGTGGTAATTACTTGAAGGATTATTTCCTGATGTTGTGCTTGATGTCCCATCAGTCCACACTGGTGAATCATCTTTCACGTGCCTGGGAAGTGCTGCGATAAAACAGTGCTACCTATGCACTTTTCCAAGGGAATATATTATAGAATATACCTTGGTGTACTAATCTTTATATTTAGTTATCATGGTGTTTGTTGGTTTAGCTATTCTAAAGATCGGAAAGCTACAATGCTCATTTCTCAGAGAACTGCTGACTCATTCCCTGCCAGTGAAGGATCTGAGAGTAAAAACATGGCATGAGTCTTTGAGATGCCACTGACAATTTCATGTTATAGTCACAAACTCATGGCTATTAAAACAATCATGTAACATTGACAGTGGTAATCACAAACACATCTTCTTGTCTATGATGTGACATCCTCTAACAAAGAGGAAGGACTAGAATGATCAAAGTTTCTTGATCACTATTTCTACGTCAGGGCTGGTTCCACAAACTTCCCAATGTGAGTTTTTAAAAGATTTACTTTGGTGGCCTACTGGAATCAGCAGTCGGAAAACAAAAAGATGAATTGTAATAGGAAAGTCTGCTGTCAAGCACCTCTTCAGAGTGCTAAAGAGCAACAATATCAGTCTAGAAACTAAGGAGTGTCTGATCAAGACTATGGTCTTTGCAATTGCCTGTTGTACATCAGAGAGCTGGACAATGACCCAAAAGAAAAGAAGAATTGATGCCTTTGAGTTGTGATGTTGGAGAAGAGTATTGAACATACCATGGACTGACAAGGGAACAAACAGGTATGTGCTGCAGATGGTGAAACCAATCTGCTTCTTGGAGGCAAGGATTTTGAAGCTCTGTCTCACATGCCTTGGGTATGTCGCCAGTCCTTGGAGAAGGACATCATGCTTGGCAGGGTGGAGAAACAGCACAGGAGAGGAAGACCCCAGATGACATGGATTGACACAGTACCTGGATTAATGTGGGTAGATGTGTCAGGAACAGTGAAATTGGCCCAGGATAGAGCATGGTTCACAGTGATTGTGAATAGGATAGTTAGAAGTTGCAGGGAACTTAACGGCACATAACAACCCTGGTAATGGGCTGCACTACAATACTGAAGGCACATGGTTCGAATCCGCCACTTGCTCCATGAGAGATGGATGGGCAATCTCCTCATGTGTAATTAAATGCCTGTGAAAACTCACTGGAGGATCAGCTCAGCTAACGATTGGTTCCGATTCAATAGCACACAACAACAATACAATTATGAAACATAAATATATGTGACTTTCTCATTTTACAGTAATAATTTTCAATGGAAAATTAGCAAGAAATTTAGATGCATTTGATTTATGTTACTTAAGGGATTGAGCCTTTATCTTAAACTTTCTAATATATCACATAACTGGAAATATTTAGTATATCATTATTGCCTTTTAATGAATCTAAGAAAATATTTTTCCAGATTTTTGTAGTAGATTTTTTTAAACTTTCAAATATTTGCTTTCTGCCATGACATACTTCTGAATATGAAAAAAGTAACCATATTTTTAAAATACTTTAAAAATATGTCCAAATTTATATTACACTCCTTGCTTCAAAAAGTAAAATTTAATTCTTTTCTCTTTAAAGAAAAGAATATTTAGGTATAAGTATATTCTTATATAGGTAACATGTCCTGGTAGTACAGTGGTTAAGCACTGAGCTGTTACACTAAAGCTTGCAATTTTAACTCACCCATCCTTCCTTGGGAGAAAGATGTGACAGTCTGCTTATGTAAAATTTAACAGCCTTGAAAGCACTTAGGAGTAGTTTTATTCTGTACTATAAGGTTGCTGTGAGTCAGAGATGCTCAGTAACAACAGGTTTGTTTTTTAGGGTGTATTGAGTGTGGTTGGAATGAAGTCAGGAAAGGCAGATTCCTCTCGACCTCCAAAATTACTACCTCTGAGAAAAGTTTGCGTTCATATAGTAAGAACCAGGGTGGATTTCCAATTAAAAAGGGTAAACATGGGTTTCCTTGTGCTTATGTACTGGTTTCTACTGGACAATTTTACATGGATTTCACTACATCAAAGGCAAAACCATGAAATTATTTATTATTGATTAATAATTACAAGTATACCTGTGCTTTCCTCACTTACTAGGCACCCTACCCTGTTCTTGCCAGGAATTGTAATTTTGAAGAGGCTTCAAAGAGACTTTGTTTTTAGAAAGATGCTGTGGGATAGGATTGAGAGCCACAGATAACAGTTATACTTAGAAGCAGAATATTTAATGAAAAAAATGCCAAAATATCCACTGAAGATAAGTTGTTGATGTTGTTATGTGCTTGTGCTATTGAGTTGTCTGCGACTCATAGCAACTCTATGCACAATAGCTCTGAACGCTGCCTTCTCCTGAGCCAGGCTCACTGTCTCTGACACACCTAACCCTTTTATCCCAGTTACTGTGTCAATCCATCTCTTCCAGGGTCCTCCTCTTTTGCATTGTCCCTCCACCTTTCTATTATGTCTTGCTCTGAGGATTGGTCCTTCCTGGCAACATGTCGAAAGTATGTGAGATGGAGCTTCAAAATCCTTGCCTCCAAGGGAACAACTAGGTTTCATGTTCTCCAGGTGATACCTGTTTGTTCGTGTATTCAATGCTTTTCCCTAGTACCACAATTCAAAAGTATTAATTTTTCTTCTGTCATCCTTAGTCATTGTCCAGATCGCTGATGCATAGAAATAATGGCAAAGACCATGGCCTCGATCAGGCGTACCTTAGTCTCTAGACTGATATCATTGTTCTTCAGCACTCTGAAGAGGTCCTTGACAGCAGATTTTCCCAATGCAATTAATCTTTTAATTTCCTGACTTCTGGTGTTAAGAGTTGATTGTGGAAATAAGCAAGCTGAAATTGTTAAAAGCCACAATCCCTTCTCTATCTATTATCATGCTGCAAGTTGGTCCAGCGGTGAGAATCTTTGTTTTCTTGAAGTTGAGCTTCAACCCATACTGAACGACTACAGTCCTTGAACTTCTACAGCAAATGCTTCAGGGCTTCATTAGTTTTGACGAGCAAGGTTGTGTTATTTGCGTAGTTGTTTTTAGGTGTCTTCAAGTTAACTACAACTCATTGCAACAGTATGATCAACAGATCTGGACTTTACTTTAACCTGCACCATCTTCATGATCATGATATATTCCGAGCCACTGTTGTTGTCACCGTGTGACTGTCTCCTTGTCTAACCTTGTAGCATTCCCAATTTGATGTCTTTTTTTTCAAGCACTGACTCCTTCTGACTGACCCTTCCTGACAATAATCCCACCATGTGTAAGAGGAAGTCTCACCATCTTTTCTTCTAATAACAACTTGTTTTCACTTTTTCTAAAATTCATTTATTTCTTTTTCATCCATGGAATATTTAATACTCTTCACCAACATCATAATTCAGAGGCACCTATTAGTCTTTGCTTTCCTTATTAAATGTTCAACTTTCAGATGCATGTTGTTGTTGTTGTTGTTGTTATGTGCCATCGAGTCACCAGTAACTCATAGCGACCCTATGTACAACAGCTCTAAACCTTGCTCTATCCTGTACCAATCTCACTGTCTCTGACACACCTACCCCCATAACCAAATTCACTGAATCAATCCATCTCATAGATGCTCTTCCTCTCCTGTGCTATCCCCCCACCCCCCAACTTCTCAAGCATGACATCTCTCTCCAGGGACTGGTCCCTCCTTGCAACATGTCCAAAGTATGTCAGACAAAGCTTCAGAATCCTTGCCTCTAAGGAGAAGCCTGGTTTAACCCTCTCCAGGATGAGCCTGTTTGTTCTCTTAGCAGTCCATGGTATATTCAATATTCTTCAACACCAAAGATCAAAGGCATCAATTCTCCTTCTGTCATCCATAGTCAGAAGAGAATCTGAATATTACACTAGAGTGCCAAGAAGCCAAAGCAGAGGGAATAAATCAAGATTTTAAAGAGCTGAATAGAAGATTTCAAAAGGCAGCACGGGAAGACAAAGTATTACAATGAAATGTGCAAGAAGCTGGAGTCAGAAAATCAAAAGGGCCAAACTTGCTCAGAATTTCTTAAGCTGAAGAAACTGAAGAACAAATTCAACCCCCAAGTTGCAACACTTAAAGATGCTTTGGGCAAAATATTAAATGATCCAGGACATATTAAAAGAAGATGGAAAGAGTATACACAGTCACTGTACCAAAGGAATTGGCAAACACAGAATAATTTCATGAAACAACTATGAACAAGAGCCTGTGGTGATGAAGGAGGAAGTTCAAGCTGCTTTGAAATAATTGGCAAAAAATAAGGCCCCAGGGATTGATGGCATACCAATTGACATATTTCAACTAATAAATGCTGCCCTAGATGTGTTCACCAAGTTGTGCCAAGAAAGCTGGAGGACAACTACTTGGCCAATTGACTGGAAGAGATCTATATTTGTTCCCATTCCAGAGAAATGTGATGCCACAGAGTGTGGACATTATTGAACAGTATAATTAATATCATATGCAAGCAAGATTCTGTTGAAGATTATCTAAAAATGACTGGAACAGCAAATCAACACAGAACTACCAGAAGTTCAGGCAGGGCTTAGAAGGGGTTGTGGTAGTAGGGATATTGTAGGTAATGTTAGATGGATCTTGACTGAAAGCATGGAGTACCAGAGGAATGTATATCTCTGTTTCATTGATTATGTAAGGTTTAACTGTAGATCACAACAAACTGTGGCTGACTCTGAGAAGAATGGAAATCCCAGAGCATTTGTTCATGCTCATGCGAAGCCTATTCTTGGACTAGTGGTAGTCAGTCACCAGAACAGAGTAAGGAAACACTCCATGGTTCAAAATTGCAAAGGGTGTATGTCAGGGATGTATCCTTTCCCCATACCTTCTCAATCTATCTGTAGAACAGATTATCTGGGAAGCTGGGCTCTATGAGGATAAATGTGGCATCAGGATTGGAGGAAGATCAACAACCTGCATTATGCAGATGACAAAACTCTGCTTGCTGAAACTGAGGAGGACCTGAAGTGCTTGCTACAGAAGGTCAAGGACTGTAGCCTTCAATATGGATTGAGGCTCAAATCAAGAAAACAAAGATTCTCACCACTGGGCTGATCGGCAACATCATGATAGATGGTGATGAGATTGAGATTGTAAACAGCTTTTGTTTGCTTGGCTCCACAATCAACACTCTTGGCACCAGCATCCAGAAAATCAAAAGACATATTTTGATTGGAAAGTCTGCTTTTAGAGATGTCTCCAAAGTACTGAAGAGCAATTATGTCAGTCTGGAGATGAAGTTGTGCCTGACACAGGCCAGGTTCTTGTCAATCAGTAAAAAAGTTATGGGTGGAATCTTGTGCACCTCAATCTTGAAACTGACATCATTACTCTTCAGTACTTTAGAGAGGTCTTTGACAGCATATTTTCCCCAGTGCAGTACATTTTTCAATTTATTGACTGCTGTTACCATCAGTATTGATTGTGGATTCAAGTAGAATGAAATAATTAACAACTTTAGTTTTTCTCCATCTTTTATGATGCTGATAGTCTAGTGATAAGAAGCCACACTGCCATCCCAAAACAGATGGTTCGAATCCATTGCTGATCTGTAGGAGAAAGATGGACAATCTCCTATCATGTGACCAACTGCTCCTGAAAACCCACTGGAAAGTCAGATATGGGTTGGTTCTGACTCAACAGTATGCAAAAAGCACAAGAAACTATGATGCTGCCAGTGATGAGGAATTTTATTTCTTGAAATCCACAAGTAAGTTTGTGCTTACCTTTCTTAATAGGTGACTTGACTCTGATAAATAACATCTTAGCAGTCCTGTGGGTAGGCCTATGTGGGTAAGAAATGGCAGCTTCCTGCCAACAGCCAGGAGGGTGAGATTTTCTACCAAAGAACCTCCAGTTTCAAGTCCAGATGACTGTAACCCCAGCCAACAATTTATTTGCAGTTTATCTATACTCTGATCTGAGGAAATCAGCTAAGATTTTCCAAATCCCTGTCCCACATAAAGTGTAAGATAATAAATACTTGGAATGGTAAGCTGCTAAATTTGGGAGTAGCATTTTACTTAGCAAACAGATAATTAATAGATCAATCTTGTCACTGTTCTGTAAGCACAAACTTAATACTCCTGAGCTTTTAGAAGAATTACCATAAAATATAGTTTTCACATTTTACAGTAGTGATTTTTCAAAGGAAAAACCCTTGGTCTAGATATTAAGCCTTTATTTTCATATTCTACACTGTGTAACTGAAAGTATGTAGGTACAAGATGGGTTCACTCTCTTTTATTATCAAGCTATGCTTGGAGTGCAAAAGCCTGTTTTTAAATCGTCACCTTCTTTATCATGTTTATGACTGATTTGTACATCCTACAGATGCGATAAGAAGACCTGAACACTTGATGTTGATGTTCTACAATATTAAAGGGTTGAATTTGCTCAGCATTTCTTAAGCTGAAAAAAACTGAAGAGCAAGTTCAAGCCTTGAGTTGCAATACTTAAGTATGCTACGGACAGAATACTGAATGATCCAGGAAGCATGAAAAGAAGATGGAAGGAGTACACAGAGTTATTGTACCAAAAAGAACTTGCTGAAACAGATGTATTTCATAAAACAATTTCTTGATGAAGGAGGAAGTTCAAGCTGTTCTGAAGAAATTGGCAAATAGAAAGTCCTCAGAAATACCAGCTGACATATTTCAACAGGCAGGTGCTGCCCTAGAAATGTCTACTTAGCTCTGCCAAGAAATCTGGAGAACAACCACCTGGCCAACTACTGGAGGAGATCCATATTTATTTCCATTCCCAAAAAAAGGTGATCCAGTAAAATGTGGAAATCACATGCATGTAAAATCCTGCTGAAGTCTAAAAGCAACTGGAACAGTACATTGACAGAGAACTACCAGAAATACAAAATGGATTTAGAAGACACCATGGTAGTAGGGAGATTATTGCTGATGTCAGGTATCTTGGCTGAAAGCAGAGAGTACCAGAGGAATGTCTGTCTGTTTCATTGACTATGCAAGGGCATTTGACTTTACGGGTCACAACAATTTGTGACTAATCTTGAGAAGAATGGGAATCCGAAAACACCTGATTGTGTGAAACCTGTACTTGGACTAGGAGGCCGTTGTCAGAACAGAAGAAGGAAACACTATCTGGTTCAAAATCAGAAAGGGAGTTTGTCGTGGATGTTTCCTGTCTCCATACATTTTAAATCTGCAGAATAGATCATTCAAAAGGCTGGATGTCATGAGAAGAAACGTGACAGTTCTCTGTTGCTGTGCCATTCCAAACATTTTTGGATAATTTTCAGCAGAATCTTGCTTACATGTAATATTAATGATATTTCGATAATTTCTGCACTCTGTTGGATTACCCTTCTTTTTTTTTTAAATTTAGGTT
>NW_006400037.1:3033840-3035165 GCF_000299155.1 Elephantulus edwardii
ATGCAGGGGTGTGTCCCGATTCAAGTCCACTCCCACCTACCCTTCTTTTTTTATAAATTTATTTATTTTTCATTTCAATGAACATCTACAGATATTTTGGAATTCCATTCATTTATTGTTACACCCTTCTCCCCGCCCACTCCCCCACCCTCCCCCATCCCCGGGTACCCCTCTCCTTCAAAGCAAAAGAAAAACACCCTCATTGTTACGCATCCCCCAGCCACACCCCCAACCCCTAGTACAATCCACTCTGCAACCCTATTCCGTACTCTTACGATAAACATAATGCCCTAAAATATAATTGTTTAAAACTATTCTCTCCCCCATAGACTTCAATTCCGTAAACATATTTCTGAGTTTTTCTGAGTCTTACCCCCACCCCGATGTCAGCCTCATTCTACAACAGTTGCACCATATAGCATTTGTCCCTTTTTGACTGAGATACCTCACTCAGCATAATGTCCTCCAGGGTCACCCATTTTGAATAATATTGCATGAGTTCCTTGTTTTTCAATGCAGCATAATATTCTATTGTGCGAATATACCACAGCTTCTCTACCCATTTGTTTGTTGATGGGCATTTAGGTTGTTTCCAACTCCTTGCGATTGTAAACAAAGCCACAATAAACATGGATATGCATATATCTACTTGGATGCCATTTATGGTCTTTTTAGGGTATATTCCCAGTAGTGGAATTGCTGGGTCAAATGGTATCTCTATTTGCAATGTTTTGAGAAAGCGCCACACCGCTTTCCACAGTGGTTGCACCATTTTACACTCCCACCAACAGTGACCTCACCAGCATTTGTTGCTTGCTGTTCTGTTAAATTTTTCTAGTCTTACTGGAGTGAGATGATATATCATGGTTGTCTTGATTTGCATCTCTCTCAGAGCTAGGGATTTTGAACATTTCTTCATGTGCTTGTTGGCCATCTTAATGTCTTTCTTGGTGAAATGTCTGTTCATATCCTGTGCCCATTTTTCAATAGGATTATTCACCTTTATCTTGTTGTGGTGCTCAAGTATTTTATAAATTCTAGATATAAGTCCCTTATCTGACATGTCATTACCGAACACTTTTCCCCAGCCTGTGGCTTCCCTTTTTACCCTGTTAGAGAAGTTTCTGGATGTGCGTAGGGATTTGATTCTCAGAAGGTCCCATTCATCTATTTTATCTTCTCCTGGTTGTACATTTTTCAGAATACTGGGAAGACTCTTTATGTTGTGGATTAGGACTACTAAAATTCTTCCAAACTTTTCTTGAATGAAGTTTATAGTCCTTGGTTTTAGTCCTAGGTCCATGATCCACCTTGAGTTGGTTTTT
>NW_006400037.1:3035544-3071801 GCF_000299155.1 Elephantulus edwardii
AATTGGTATTTGTTTTGGGATTGCATTGAACGTGGATATTGCTTTTGATAGTATTGCCATTTTCACAACATTGAGCCTTCCAATCCATGAGCAGGGGATATTCTTCCACTTCTCCAGGCTTTTTTTGTTTCTTGTAATAATGTTTTGTACCCTTCTTTGGAATGGGAACAAATATGGATATTTTCCATTTAGTTGGTCACGTGGTTGTCCTCCTCTTGGCACAGCCTGGTCATCACATTCAGGGAAACATCTATTTGTTGAAATATGTCAATTGGTAAGTTATAAATTCCTGGGGCCTTATTTTTGTTCAATTCCTTCTGCGCAGCTTGAACTTCTTCCTTCATCACCACAGGCTCTTGCTCATACATTATTTCATGAAATTCTTTTGTGTCAGCCAATTATTTTTGGTACAGTGACTCTGTATACTCATCTGCCCAAAGCATCCTTAAGTATTGCAACTCAAGGCTCGAATTTGTTCTTCAGTACCTTCAGCTTAAGAAATATTGGGCAAGTTTGGCCCTTTTTATTTTCTGACTTCAGCTCTTTACACACTTCATTGTAATAATTTACTTTGTCTTCCCAAGCTGTCCTTTTAAATCTTCTATTCATCTCCTTAGTTTCTTCTCTTTGCTTTGGCTTCTAGGCACTCTAGGGCACTATTAAGAGTCTCATTTGACATCCATCTTGGTCTTTTCTTCTTCCTCTCTCTTTGTAATGACCTTTTGCATTCTTCATGGATGATATTCTTGATATCGTCCCACAGCTCATCTTCACTCATAGTGTTCAAAGTCTCATATTTGTTCCTGAGATGGTTTTGAAATTTGAGAGGGGTAGACTCAAGGTCAAATTTTGATTCCTGTGGATTTGATTTAACTTTCTTTAGGTTCAGCTTGAACTTGCATATGAGTTAGTCTGTTCCACAGTCATCACCTGGCCTACTATTCACAGCTGATATCGAGTTTCTCTGGTGATTCTTTCCTCAGATGTCATAAGTCTGATTCCTGTGCATAGCAACAGGTGAAATCCGTGTGTATAGTCTGCGTTTATGTATCTTATAAATATTTGCAATGACTAATAGGTCATTGATTGTAGAGAGTTCTATCATTCTGTCTTCAGCATAATTTCTGTCACCAAGTCCATGTTTTCTGACTACTGATCCTTCTTTAGTTTTCTTGGCTCCATAATCAACACTCTTGGTACAGGAGCCAGGAAATCAAAGGACGAATTACACTGGGAAAGTCTGCAGTCAGCAACCACACCAGAGCACTGGTCAGCAAAATTGCCAGTCTGAAGATTAAGATGTGCCTGATCTGGGCCGTGGTTTTTGCAATTACATACTGTGCATGAGAAAGCTGGAAAATGACGAGGGATAATAGAAGAAGAATTGATGCCTTTGAACTGTGGTACTGGGGATGAGTTTAGAATATACCATGGTTATGGTAAAGAGCTCTAGGGAGTTGTACTAAAAATCCAAAGACAGACTGTTGGAATTTACCAGCTGCTTTGCTGGAGAGAGATGAGAAATATCTTCCTGCCCATTTGTTGTTGTTATGTGCTGTTGAGTCAGAACTGACCCATAGCTGACCCTCCAGTGGGTTTTCAGAGGCAGTAAATGACACGGAAAGAGAATGCCCATCCTCTTCAGTGGAGCAGCTGGCTAGTTTAAAATCTCTCACAACCAGCTAGCGAGACAGTTATGAGTTGATCAATTTTATAACAATGAGTTGATTTGAATTGAGTATTTGTGGTGGTTAATTCTTCAATTACAGTTTAAGACAGATGGCTAATACTACTCTTAGTTTTAACTATAAATTGTATTTGCAGGAGACAGTCATTAAATACAACTACTTACCATGACTAGGGAGCTCTGGTGGCTTAGTGGATAAAATGTTGTCCTGCTAACTGAAAGGTAGGCATTTGGATTTACCAGTAGTTGAAAGATGGATAGACATTCTTCTCTCATCCATTTTACAGCCTCTGGAAACCCACTAAAGGGTCAGCTATGAGTGGGTTCTGACTAGATGGCATGTAACAGCAACTATGTCTGGGAGTTGGACATGTTGCAGCAAACAATAGAGACCAAAATTTCTGCCTGCATAATTTACATTTTAATTAGATTGGGCTCTCACTCTCTCACCAATGTAATTTTATTTTTTACATTTTATAAATGTAAAATTACATTGTAATTGTAAAAAAAGTACAATTACAGGGAGGGCAAGTTCTTGCCAACTTTATATTTCTATTTATTCTAAGTCCTGGAAGTACATTGTGGTTTTTTTTGTATTAATTTCTGCTTTTAAAGAATTTTAATTAATTTTTGTGGCTAATTAAAGAATGGTTACTACCAGCTATATTTGTTACTACAAACCACAGATTGTCACAATAATCTTAATACACTAGGTTCTATTATTCTTATTTGAAACTCTCATGTAAAATAATCTATGTTCCTGTGCCTGACATTTTAATTGAAAACAATGGCGGCAACAGACCAACTAGTTTTGGTGTTTTCTTTTTTCTCCTTTCTTTATTACTTACAAATGTGCCTGAAGGATTCAAGAGTACTACCATTAATAAAGGCTCTGCACTGCATGGAGTCATTGCCCAGCCTCTTACTTACTCACTGAGTCAGCCCTCACTCATAGCTGCCTTCCACCTTGTTTCTGAGCTGCAGGTCTTAACTGAAGAAGACAGTCCATCTTTATGCATTGTGGAGCTACTGGTGATTTCAAACCTCTAGAGACTCAAGACATTTTCATTAGCAGTGCAATATATTGCCAGCTATGTCCCCAGAGCTTTTATCCTCCCAGTAGAGTGACAAATTTCAGAATGCATAGAAGGTGGATATATTCAGTTTGGAAAAGGGAATCTGCTTTTTTATTTTGATATGCTTTTTAACAATGCTCCCTCTACTGAATGTTGTTGATTTCAAACTGAATTTACTGCTAATTACAACTCTGGCTACATTCTTCGTTGACTAAGTGTGGTGCCATGATTTTTTTTTTTTTTAATATGTTTCTTCTCACTGCTATTTGTTTTAGACTTAGTCTTGCCACATACTACAATGTGTTGTTGTTGTGTGTACTGTTAAGTCGGAACCAACCCATAGCTGACCCTCCAGTGGGTTTTCAGAGGCGTAAACCGCATAGGAGGAGATTGCCTGTGTTTCTCCCTTGGCGCAGCTGGTAGATTTGAACCACTTGCCTTTGGGATTGTGCAGTGCAGTTCCTTCAAGCTTGTCTTTTTATTAAAAATATTCATTTATCTTTGTATCTTGTATTTTGTGACCATCAACTATTCTCTTAAAGTGAACATTTTATTTATAGAACACAAAATAGTACACATGTACATTCATATGTGTATGTGTGTGTATAAATATATATATATATATACTTTTAGCTATAGCACATTGAATTAAGTATGCAAGTACTGTTCTAAGAACTATACCAATCTCCACAACAATTGTCACAATAGTCTAAATACATTAGATCCTATTATCCTCTTTTTAAATATGAGAAGTCAGAGACACAAAGTGACTGGAACCTCAAACTTGTAAATTTAGGAAGCAGGAATCACACTCAGGCAGTCTTATTCCAGAACCTTAACCACTGTGTTCTAAGCTTGTTCATTTCTCTTTTGCTTTAATGTAATTCCCAGATAACATTTTTATTACCGCTTTGTTTAGTAATTATGCTTTCTATGTGTGATGTGACACTTTGATGCATAAAATTTCATGAATATTATTAGTTCAAGTGTGTTAACATTATTAAAGTCTTCAATGCCTCCTTAATGCACTCTGCCTTCAATTTTACATAACTCATATTAATATTGTCTGTTTTATTTTTCCACAGTTTACACAAGTCTAATGCATCATTATGGTTTGACCATATGGCAACTAAAAAGAAAAATCTTTTTTATGCATTGTTCAGTTTTAACCTTTATGAAACTGGTCCTTGGAGAGGAACATCATGCTTGGGAGAGTGGAGGGACAGCGCAGGAGAGGAAGACCCTCTTTGAGGTGGATTGATTCAGTGACTGGGGTAATCAGGGTGGGTATGTCAGAGACAGTGAGATTGTCACAGGACAGAGCAGGGTTTAGGGCTGTTGTACATGGTCGCTATGAGTCGCAAGCGATTCATCGGTACATAACAGCAGCAACAACAACAACAGCAAACCAGATCATATGTTTATATTAAAAAATTAGAAACCAATTCTGGATTTTTTGCTGTAGTAGAACACAAGGTAGATCAGGGTTCATAGCTGTCATACATAGGGTCACTGTGAGGGCCAAGTGAGTTGACGGCATGTAACAACAACAACAACAAAGAGACTTTATACATTTTTAGTCAAACATTGTATATTTCTTTTTCTTTTTTTGACATCTATACTATGCTTTTTGCTTAGTTTGCTGTGTGGATTTATTTCATACCCCCTGCCCTGCTCCCTTTGGTGTTTATTCATCCCTTTAAAAAAGTTGTTTAGAAAATCTTAATTATTTGACATTTGTTATTACTTTTCTGCATTATTACAAAGTAAATTATATTTATAATAAAATAGCTGAAAAATACATTAAAGCTTTAAGTTTGACAATTTAGGAAGCTCTAGTGTTGCTGTTGTTGTTGTTGATTGCCTTAGAGTTGATCACAACTCATAGCCACCCCATTAACAAAAGGCTTGAAACCCCTCTACAAGCATCGACATTTTTCAAAGTTCATAGAGATTCCAGAGGCATGTTATTTAGAAAGTGGATGCCAATTCTACTTCCAAACTTGTCATAGTATGTTATTGTTGTCATGTGCCATTGAGTTGCCTGCTATGTATTGTGACCCTGTGTACAGCAGCTCTGCACCCTTCCCTGTCCTGAGCCAGTTCCATTAACTCCGACACACCAACCCCCATTGCTGCAGTTACCATATCAATCCATCTCATGCGGGGTCTTCCTTTCCTGCACTGTGTGTCCACACTTATGAGTATGATGTACTTCTCCAAGGTGTCCTATCCATGTGCCCAAAATAAGTGAGGCGGAGTTTCAAAATCCTAGCCTCTAAGGAGAGACTTTGTTTCACCCTCTCCAAGACAGCCCTATCTGTTTTCTTGGCAGTCCATGTTATGTTCAAGACTCTTCTCTAGCACCACAACTGAAAGACATCTATTCTCCTTCTGTCATCCTTTGTCATTATCCAACTCTCAGAAGCATAACAAGTAATTAAGAAGATCATGGCCTGGATCAGGAGCATCTTTATTTCTAGACTGACATCGTTGCTCTTCACCACTCTGGAGAGGTCCACGACAGCAGATTTTTCCAATGCAATTTATCTTTTGATTTTGTGACAGCTGGTGTTAAGAGTGTTGATTGTGGATCTAAACAAGCTGAAATGGCTAACAACCTCAATCTCTTCTCCATCTATTAGAGTACTGCCAATTGGCCCAGTGGTGAGAATCTTTGTCTTCTTGATGTTGAGCTTCAATCCATATTGAAGAACACAGTCCATGACCTTTTGCAGCAGGTGCTTCAGGTCTTCTTCAGTTCCAGCAAGCAAGGTTATATAATCAGCATATCATAGGTTATTAAAATGAGTCTTCCTCCAATCTTGATGCCACACTCCTCTTCATAAAGCCCTGCTTCAAGAATGATCTGTTCTGCATACAGATTGAAAAGGTGTGGGGACAGGATATATCCCTGACTCACTCCTTTCCTGATTTTGAACCATGTAGTGTTTCCTTGCTCTGTTCTGAGGACTGCTTCTTGGTCCAAGTATAGGTTTTGTATAATCACGATCAGGTGTTCTGAGAGTACCATTTTCCTCAAGATTAGCTATAATTTATTGTAATCCACACAGTAAAATGCCTTTGCATAGTCAATGAAATACAGATAGACATTTTTTCCCCGGTACTCTCTGCATTCTGTCAAGATCCATCTAACATTGGCAATAATGTCCCTAGTGCCATGACATCTTCTAAATCCACCTTGTATTTCTGGTAATTCTCTGTCAATGTACTGTTCAAATAATTTCTGGATAATCTTCTGCAGGATTTTGCTAGTGTGTGGTATTAGAGATATTATTAAATAATTTCTACACTTTGTTAGGTTACCTTTTTTTGGAATGAGAATAAATATGGATCTCTTCCAGTCAGTGGGTCAAGTAGTTGTCCTCCAGATTTCTTGGCACAACTTGGTGAGCACATACAGGGCAGCTTCTGTTTGCTGAAATATGTCAATTAGTATTCCATCAGTTCCTGGGGCTTTATTTTTTGCCAAGTCCTTCAGAGTAGCCTGCACTTCCTCCTTCATCACCATTGCTTCTTGATTATATGTTGTTTCTTGAAATCCTTCTCTGTCAGCCAATTATTTGTGGTACAGTAAATGTATACTCCTTCCGTCTTCTTTTAATGCTTCCTGAATCATTCAGTGTTCTACCCATAGCATCCTTAAGCATTGTAACCCGTGGCTTGAATTTATTCTGATGGTGTAGTTCTTAGAAAATTGTGCTGCTGATGTAAAGGGCGAGTTTCTCTGGACATTTAAATCCTACAGTTACTCTGAGGGAGAAGGATGGATAAGCTCCTCTTATGCTATTTACAGTGACCAGTCAGAATCAACTAGATAATAACAGAGAGAGAGAGAGAGATGGCAATTTAGGTTATCTGTGAAGCTATTATCTAGTTATAATAATCTATGTAGCTGATAGATTTGTTTTCTCTAGTCTTCCAAGAAAATAAATATGAAAATACAAATATAAACCCATAATATAACTTTAAAACACTGTTAATGAGTCTGAATATTCAATGTAAAATTTTTATTTTGTTTCTTTACATGAGAATTTTTCTATCACCTGAAATGTTCAATGGTATTAAAACTATGAGAAATAGAAACATTCTACTATATTTGATATACCAGTTAACTTCTGGTTAGTCTCCTGACAAAGATTCCTAAATATAGAATTAATTGTCAGCTTAAAGATAAAGACACTTTTAAGATTCTTTACATGCATGACTTTTTCCTTTCAGAAGATTTAACATCTGTTTACATTTTCATCAGGGGTGCATGGTTGGCTTAGACTCATGATGTGTGGGACAGTGGAGCATAGGGTAAAATAAGCCAATTTACAATATCACTATAATCTTAAATTGTACTTAACAACAACAACAATTTAAAAACCCCTCCATACATTAATCTTTTATATCAACTTAAAATATGTAAGTGCACCTGTGCTTTATTTTTCAGGTCTTTATTTTCAAATTTCAAACTTCAGACGGAGATCTTTCTCTTACATAAAGCACAACTTTAGTTAAAATGATCATGCTGCACATGATCTTTTTGCTTGTGTCCCAGTGTCCCAAGTACTTTGCAGCACTTTGCACTCTCAAATGTGTCCGTTTTGGACAATCATTTACATAGTCATTTTCATTCTAAAACATCATTTGGTAACTTCCCATTTCAATGTCAATGAAGTGAAGGTTTAAAGAGAATTGTTTCATAGGGGTGAAGCATTTTGAATCCTCTTAAAACTTTTAAATCAAACATATACAAATTTGTTCATTATATAATTTCCATATTTTATTGAGAATATTTATGTGGGCAATACTACAAGGATGTTGAGTGTAAATATTTGTAGTACAAGAGAAGAAATAGAGACACTCTTCTCTCTTTGTGCAAACAGTGAAAGGGAGCACTGTATGGCTCAAAATTAATAGAGATGTGCATCAGTATTGTGTCCTTTCTCTATATCTATTTAATCTGTAAACTGAGCAAATTCTTCAAGAAGCTGAACTCCATGAAGGAGAATGTGACATCAGGATTGGAGGAAGACTTATCAATAAACATCATTATGCAGATGACACCATCTTGTTTGCTGAAAGTTGTTGTTATTGGGTGCTGTTGAGTACAACTCGTAGAGACCCTATGAACAAAAGATCCAAATCCTGCTCCATCCTGAGCCATCCTCACACTTCCTGACACACAAGAGCCATTCGCAGCAGTCAGTGTTTCAATCCTCCTAGCTGAGGGTTTCCCTCTCCTTCACTGACGTTTCACCTTTCCCAGCATCATTTCCTTTTCCAAGGAACAGCCCCTCATCCAACATGCCCAAAGTATGTGAGGCAAAGTCTCATCATTCCTGCCTCCAAAGAACACTCTGTCTTCAACCTTTCCAGGATATTTCTGTTTGTTCTCTTGTCCTTCCATGGGATATTTAGTGCTTCTTAAGCACCACAGCTCAAAGGAGTCAATTATTATTCTGTTATCTTTATTCATTGTCCAGCTCTCAGGTGAATAGCAAGTAATCTGAAAGATCATGGCCTGAATCAGAAGAAACTTAGTCCTCAAATTGATATCATTACTCTTCAATAATTTGGAAAGGTCCCTAACTGCAGATTTTTTATTTCCTGACTACTGGTGCCAAGGGATCTAAGCAAGATGAAGTTGTTGATGCTGCCTATAGGTCCAATGGTAAGAATCATTGTTTTCCTGACATTGAGATACAATTCATACTGAAGGCTTCATTCTTTTATCTTCTGCAAGAAGTGCTTCAAGTCCTCCTTACTTTTGGCAGGCAAGATTATATCATCTGCTTAACCCAGGTTACTGATGAGTCTCCTTGCTATCCTGATGCCACACTCCTCTTACTAGAGCCCAGCTTCTCAGATAATTTACTCAGCATGCAGACTGAATAGGTATGGAAAGAGTACAAACCTGATACACTCCCTTTTCAATTTTAAACCATGCAGTGTTCCCCTGCTCTGTTTGCACAACAGCCTTCTGGTCCAGATATAGGTTCTGCCTCTAGCTGGTCTGCAGAGTTCACAGAAGCCAGCTGGCTGGCTCGTTTTGGGCAGTTGGTCTAGCCCAAGAGAGCTTGGCCAAATTCCCCACCTGTGGGCGTGCCCTTGGGTGCTCTCCCGGGTAATCAGCAATGCCACAGTAAACACAGATAAGATCCTACCGGCCTTTCTCCTGCCAGGTTAGTTCCTCAACAGCTCGCCTGATAGCTCCGGGTGCTGGCTGGATCCAAGGTGGTGCCCTGAGGTCACAGGGCTTTGGTGGGGGTTGAGATGTGTGGTTGTGGAGCTGCAAGGGGGGTGGGGGAAGGGGAGGAAAGCAAGGGACTAGGGGGTAATGAGCGCAGGGCTTGGATACTATCACCAAGCGGTGGGGGCGGGGCTTGGGCGCTGCTGGGGGTTTATGCAGCAGCACCCTGTGTGTTAAGGGTCACACAGGTGTGGGTTGCAGGGGGGTCACACAGTGTAGGGTAGTCTTCGTTCCTCTGGGGTCTCACAGTCTTTGCTCCTCTGGAGTTCCGTGGTAGGTGGCTGGCTGTTGTTCTTCCCAGGTCTCTTCCAGGCCCCTCTCATGGTGGAACCCCGTCTCGCGGTGGCGTTCTCCCGTCTGGCGGCGGCGTTCTCCCATCTGGCGGCATCGCTCTCCCTGGCGCTGTGTCGCTCTCGCTGGCGCTGCATCACTCTCCTAAGTAGAATTCTTGATAGATCCTCTTTGAATGTTTGGTAGAATTCAGTTGTGAAGCCATCTGGTCCAGGAATTTTCTTTGTGGAAGTTTTTTAATGACCTGTTGGATTTCTCTCTCTCTCTCTCTCTCTCTCTGTTCAAGTGTTCTATATCTGTTTGTGTCAATCTGGTCAGGACAACAGTTTCAAGGAATTTGTCTACTTCCTCTAGGATTTTGAATTTATCAGTGTAGCTTATCATAGTATTCTAATATTATCAACTTAATTTCGTCTTGTTCTGCTGTGATGTCACCTCTATCTTTTTTCTTTTTTTTTTAAACTGAAGCAATGCTTTATTGAAACCTTAATAAGGTCAAGTGGAAGACCCTCTATAAAAAAGGGTGATCAGAGAGTTACTTAGTTTCTACATGGGTGATTTTGTAAGCTTTACCCTCCTATGTTTAGTTTCTAGTTTTTTGGAATTGTGGTCTAAGAAGACACTTTATATTATTCATTGTTTGTTTTTTTAAAAAAATTCTATTTTCATGAGGCTTACTTTGTGTCCTAATATGTGACTGAGTCTGGAGAATGTACCATGTGCACTGCAGAAGAATGTGAATTGAGT
Organism: Elephantulus edwardii; assembly: GCF_000299155.1. Taxonomy (NCBI): domain Eukaryota; kingdom Metazoa; phylum Chordata; class Mammalia; order Macroscelidea; family Macroscelididae; genus Elephantulus; species Elephantulus edwardii. Next base: position 3,045,608 of record NW_006400037.1, read on the forward strand.
TTTAAGTGCATGCAGTATTCTGAATACATCCACAAAGCTCTTCTGCATCTTTTTCAGTGTCTTTTGAGTTGACATATCCATTGATGATAGTGGTGTGTTTAACTCTCCTACCACTATTGTGGTGCTGTCTATTTCTTTCTTCAGTTCTGTTAACTGTTGTTTTATGTGTCTTGCAGATTTATTATTTGGTGCATAAATGTTGACCAAGGTTATGTCTTCTTGATTGTTTTGTACCTTTAATCAGTAAATAATCTCCTTCCTTATTTTTTATGGTGGTTTTAATTCTGAAGTCTATTTTATCAGAGATTAGTATAGCCACTCTTGCTTCCCCCTCCCCGCTTTGAATTTTAGTCTATCTTTCTTTCCATTTTCTATATGTGACTCTTGTAGGCAACATATTTGATGGGCTTTGGGCTTTTTATGCAATCTGGTACTCTTTTTTAAAATACTTCATCCTTGGGTTCAGTGACTGGAACCAAACACTGATAGCTATACTAAATATTGTTAGGTAGGTTTGAAGCAGTAAGATTGTATTGTGAAATATATGAAGAAAAAAATAAAAGGACCATGAAAACAACTTTCATTCTTTCTTTTATTTTCTCTTTTTAAAAAAATACATATATTTTATACTGATTTATTTACCAAGTTTGAATATATTGGGGGGTTTTCCCTACTAGTTTATTTTAAAAACTCGGATACAACTTTCTTTTTTTTAGCTTAATTTTGTTATTTTTTTACATGTACAGTCAAATCAGATCTGACTGGAACAGGAGGAGATTGTCCCTCCTTTTCCAGCAGAGCGTCTGGTGGATTTGAACCACGCACCTCTGGGATTGCAGTGCAGCTTCTTGCCACTAGGCCACCAGAGCTCCCTATCAATAAAACTTTCTATCAAGCATCATCTTTATCCCCAGGGATAACCCAGGTATTACAGAGTCTTCCTTAAATGGAGTAATTACCACAACTGAAAATATCAACAGTGTTCAATTTTTCTTCCTTGGTGCAGTGAATGTTTATGATTTGTATATGTTTTACATATTTTTCTCATAAGTTGTATCTGTAAGTTATATGTAAGGCTTCCATGCCTCAAAAGGGGTAAAAATGGATTTATAAGGATTCTGATAGAAAAATTAATGAAAATGGAAAAAGAGGAATTCAGCTTATATAAGAATTGACTTAGGATACAGTTGTAAGGATAGAATCCTGTCATAAGTTGAGTACTAATTGTATACATTATTAAAAATTAAAATTTGTCATGTTGTATTATATTATAGCTCTGAAAATTTGAGCCCTTATTTTTTCTCAATTATAGGAAATTATTTATTTGAGAAATATTCATAAAATTCTTACTACATATAAGACATTATCTTAAACATAGAATTAACTAGATAAATAGCCATTTCTGCATATAACTAATATTTTATATTCTTGATATACTAAAAAAGAAATTAGCAACATAATAACATTATTTTAATTCTTATAACATTAATTATAAAAAACCTTGTTAGGCTTTAAAGTGAGTTGTGATGCTGACCTAATGGTCTTCAGTCTCTGATGATTTGAATTCACCAGTGATTTTTTGGAGAAAGATGGGGAAATATCCTTTTATTATGATTAACCTCCTTAGAAACCCAAAGGAGGGTCACTATGAGCCAGAACTGACTTGAGAGCAGTGATTTCCAAGTACTTAAAAACTGTTAAATTATGCCTTTAAGTTCTATGTATTTATACTCTGGTATTTATAACATTATTATATAAAAAGGGAGATTTAATTAAACAGTGGTAACTAGTCTTAAGTTTTCAAAGTTTTCTATCACTAACTCATCAGTTCACATAGTGAATCATCTGAACAATACTCTCTTGAGAAGTTTTGTCCTGGATTTATTGAAGAAGAAATGGAGATCAAAATAATATAAGTGATTTGCCTAAGATTAAGTAATGAATCAATGTCAGAATCAGGATTGGAGTAAAAATTTTGTTTACTAGTCCCTTTTTCATTTCAGTAACAACCTCTTACCAACATAACCAGGGAGGTCTTTAACTGTTCATTAACTTGATTTAATTTTATGAAGATTATGAGCAAGAGCCTATGGTACTGAAGGAAGAAGTTCAGGCTGCTTTAAAGGAAATAGCAAAAAATAAGGCTCCAGGAATAGATGGTATACCAATTGACATATTTCAGCTAACAGATGCTGCTCTAGACATGTTTACCAAGTTGTGCCAAGAAATCTGGAGAACAACCACTTGGCCAACTGACTGGAAGAGGTCTATATTTGTTCCCATCCCAAAGAAGGGTGACCGAACAGAGTGTGGAAACTGTAGAACAATATCATTGATTTCACATGCAAGCAAGATTCTATTGAAGATTATCCAAAAACGACTGGAACAACATATCAGCAGAGAACTGCTGGGAGCCCAGGCTGGGTTTAGAAAGGGTCGTGGTACTTGGGATATTGTAGATAATGTTAGATAAATCTTAGCTGAAAGCAGGGAATACCAGAGGAACGTCTATCTGTGTTTCATTGAGTATGCAAAGGCATTTGACTGTGTGGACCATAACAAACTGTAGCTGACTCTGAGAAGAGTGGGAATCCCAGAACACTTGATTGTGCTAATGAGAAACCTATATTTGGAATAAGAGGCAGTCATTTGAACAGAGCAAGGAAACACTGCATGGTTCAAAATTGGGAAGGGCATACACCAGGGATGTGTCTTATCTCCATACCTTTTCAACCTATATGCAGAACAGATTATCCAGGAGGCAGGGCTCTGTGAGGAGAAATGTTGGGTCAAGATTGGTGGAAGATCTATCAACAATCAGCATTATGCAGATGACACAACCATGCTTGCCGAAACTGAGGAGGACCTGAAGCACTTGCTACAGAGGGTCAAGAACTGCAGCCTCCAATATGGATTGAGGCTCAATATCAAGAAGACAAAGATTCTCACCACTGGACCAATTGGCAGCATCAGGATGGATGGTGAAGAGATTGAGATTGTTCACAGCCTAAGTTTGCCTGACTCCACAGTCAACATTCTTGGCACCAGTAGCCAGGAAATTAAAAGATGTATTGCGATGCGAAAGTCTGCTGTTAGAGACCTTTCCAAAGTACTGAAGAGCAATGGTGTCTCTCTGGAGACCAAGGTGCATCTGATACAGGCGAATGGTCTTTGCAGTCACGTGTTATGCATCAGAGAGTTAGACAAAGACTAGGGAGAATAAAAGGAGAATTGATGCCTTTGAGCTGTGGTGCTGGAGAAGAGTGTTGAGGGTACCATGGACTGCTAGGAAACAAACAGATTCATCCTGAAGAGGGTTAAAACGGGCAGCTCCTTGGATACAAGGATTCTGAGGCTTTGTCTAACATATTTTGGACATACTGTAAGGAGGGACCGGTCTTTGGAGAGGGACATCATGCTTGGTAGGGTCGAGGGACAGCACAGGAGGGGAAGGCCCTCTATGAGGTAGATTAATTCAGTGACTGAGGTAATTGGGGTGAGTGTGTCGGAGACAGTGCGATTGGCGCAGGACAGAGCAGAGTTCAGGGCTGTTGTACATAGGGTCACTATGAGTTGCAAGCGACTCAACGGCACATAACAACAACAACAACACAGTCAAATGCCTTTGCATAGTCAATCAAACACAGATACATTTCTCTGGTGTTCTCTGCTTTCAGCAAAGATCCATCCAACATTTTCTATAATATCCTAGTACCACCGCCTCTTCTAAACCCAGCCTTCACATCTAGCAGTTCTCCATTGATGTGCTGTTCAGTTGTTCTTGGAAAAATTTCAGCAGGATCTTGCTTGCGTGTATTATTAGTCAGATTATTCGATAATCCACACTCTATCAGGTCACCTTTTTTTTTTTTTCTGGAATGGGAACAGATATGGATTTCTTCCAGTCACTTGGCTAGGTGGCTTTCCTCCAAAGTTCTTGACACAACTTAGTGAGTGCCTCCAGGACAGCATCTGTTTGTTGAAATATGTCAGTTGGTATGCTGTCAACCCTAGGACCTTGTTTTTTGCTAATTCTTTCATAGCAACTTGAACCTTCCTCCATCATCACAGGGTCTTGATCACACTTTGTTTCATGAGATTCTTCTGTGTCAGCCAATTATTTTTGTTACAATGACTCTGTGTACTCCTTCCATCTTCTTCTAGTGTTTCCTGGATCATTTATTATTCGGCCCAAAGTATCAGGCCTTCTTCTCTTATACTAGGGTTGTTACAAGACAGAACTGACAACAACAGTATTAAGGCAAAATTCTCCTTAAGTTACTATTATGCTTTTATATCTCTGAGTAAAAGCTATTGAAGTTAGTTCTCAAAGCAGAGCAAATTGTTTCTAATTAGGCTTTCCAGGTCATGCACGTCTTGCCTGTTCTTTGAGTAGTGTTTGATACTCATTAAATTTTCATCTCACAAACCATTAAAAATTTGATAGTAAAAGTGGTTATATTTTCAAAAATGCTTGAAAGAGGTGTTAGGAAATGTTGTGCAACTGAGGTTTGACTTTCCCTTCAGTTACTCTGAGCCTTTGAGACAGATTCTGTCTTCTCCTCTGTACTTTATCTTATAGAGACCCCAATTCTACATATTGGGTAACACCGAGTGGTTTTCTTAATCTGTGAACCTCAGGCCTAGTTTTCATTGTTTGTGGTCAAACATTCTTCTAAGGGGTATAGCAGTTGTCTGTCCATTTTCTGTACAGAGGTAATTCGTGGTTGCTGTAATACTAAACACTGTGACACTGATGTGTCAAATGCGAAAATGGCTACCCACGGTGGACAGTGTTTGGGGAGCTCCCTGACTAAAACAAGCTTAGAAGCAGGAGTGGCAGCCACTTCTGAAATAGCTTGCCTCTGAAAACTCTGTGAACTTGGAGAAACGATGAAAGTTCTACAAGTATTAAGGTCTTTCATTCATAGGGACACTATAAGTCATCTACAACTCGAAGAGACCTAACAACAACAACAAAGCATTCTTAAATATATAAAAATTAAATTTTTATAGTTCAGTTATACCAATTTTTCTTTGAAAAACTTTGTAATGATTTAATTCTTGTGTTATATTTGATTTTGTAGTAATTAATAAAAATTAATTTCATATTTATATAACTAAATTATAATAGTTTACTTTTTAATTGACACATAATCAATTAAATGAAATATAATGGTAGAATTTATTAATATCTTGCTAACTGTAGACAAATTGAGGCACAAAATAATATGCGTGATTAAAGAAAATATATGAATAATTGTATGTTAAAAATATGACTAATATAATCTTCCTTCATTTGCTACACATTGATGATCCTCAATGGTCTATTTGTCTTCACAGAACACCCTTATCTGTCAGTTTGTTATACTATAGTGGCTTGCATGTTGCTACAATACTAGAAGCTATGCTTTGGTATTTGAAATTCTAGATGGGTAAACTATGTTGGACAGGGTTCAGTGGGATTTCCAGACCAAAATAGACTAAGAAGGATGATTAGCCATCCACTTCTGAAATAATGGATCTTTGGAACCTTATGACTAACAGTGGAACATGGTTTAATATCGTGTTCAAAGATGAGCTGCTCAGGCTGGAAGACACTAAAAGTGTGATTTGGAGCTGTCTCTTCAAGGTACAGTTTACTCAGATGAGGTGTGAGTAGATGTACGATTGCTTAATGAAGGACTTCATTTTCTGATGTGGCACAACTCAAAATGAGGAGAAACCTCTGGGAACATCTTTTAAATGTGGATTGTATGAAGTAGGAATCTAGGAAAATAGAAAGTTGTAAAAAAATGAAATGGAATACATAAAGCTACTAGACATTAGAGACTTGAAATGAACTGGTGTTGGCCATCAGAGAAGATGAAAATATATATACAGCTTCACTGTACCAAGAATAATTTATTTGATACTGAATCACTTTAGGAATTAATATATAGTCAAGAAGTACTGGCACTAAAAGAAGAAATCCAAGCTAAATTAAAGACATAATAAAACATAAGGCTCTAAGAGTTAACAGAATGTAAATGGAAATATTTCAGCAAACAAATGCAGCTCCAGACATGCTCACTCATTTATGCCAAGAAATTTTGAATATTGCTACTTGACCAACTGACTAAATGATCCATAATGTGCCCATTAAGAAAAAAAAAGGTGATCCACCAGAGTGCAGAAATTATCAGATACTATCCCAGTTTAACACAGGTTTGGAAGCAGGAGTGACATCCACTTTCTTTTTTTTTTTTTTTTTTTTTTGAAGTGGCTCATTAGGTGTTTATTTTGTTCTATTTAAGAATTTGTTTTATTAAATTAATATAAAAATCTTTATAAATCACTATATACATCTGGTCATTGGAGGTTCCAGTTATAAACCCACCTTAGTTCTACCCTTTTTCCCCTCAAAGGGAAGCAGGGCTAAGTGGTCACGCCCCCACGTGGCTCCCTGGGAAACATGTGAGTGGGCGCTGGTTCAGGTTCCAGGTACATCCACTTTCTAAACAACATTCCTCCAGAAACTATGAATTTTGATAAATGTCAATAGTTATAAAAAGGCTTCAGGCCTTTTGTTCATGGGGTTGCTATGAGACATACTCAACCTGAAGGCTATCATCAACAATAACAACAACAACAACGATAACAACATCTTTTATACTACGTGCAACTAAAATCTTGCTGAAGAATATTAAAAACTACTGGACAAGAAACTTCCAGAATTCAAGCTAGGTTCAGTAGAGACTGTGGAAATAGAAATGTTATTGCTGGTGTTAAATGGATCTTGGCTGAAAGCAGAGAATACCAGAAAGATGTTCACTTAGTTTTATTGATTATACAATGGCATTTGATGTTGTGGATCATAACAAATTTCAAATTACATGGAGAAGAGAGAATCCCTGAACACTTGGCTGTTCTTACACAAATGAACCAAGGAAGCAGTCATTTAACAGGACAAGGGAATACTGCATGGTTTAAAATTAGAAAATATGAGTACCAGGTTTGTATATTTTTTACCAGATCTGTTCAATTTGTATACTGGGTAAATAATCTGAGAAGCTGGACTTTATGAAGAAAAATATGGCATCAGTATTAGAGAAAGATTCATCAACAATCTATCTTATGTGGATGATACAACTTTGCCCATGGGAAACGAGTAAGAATATTTTGAAAGCTTAAAGTAAAAAAATAACAACAAAAAACAAACCACACAAAGGCATCATAATCATCACTATCATCTTATTAATCAGATCTGAATGCCCAAAAGTAGATAATTGTCTTTCTAATATATGATTTTACCTGAAGTATCAGAACAGAAGTACATTTTTATACCAAGTTAATTTACTTCTGTAGAAACAATTCCTGTTGAACTTTTCCTTCCTCCTCCACCCCCCACATACTCCTTTTTCTTCATTTTGTTTTTTTGAGAGTGGAGGGAGGTCTATATACAGAACTTCCTCCATGCCATCAACATAAAAATTTCTCTTGGAAATTATCAAGCAACATTTAGATTTTCAAAGGTTATTGACATTTTTACCTTTTGAATGATTAAACATATTTAATTGAGTGATAGTGTAAAATGTGTTGCTAGTTGATTCTGTGTAACTGGTAAGAAGACATTTTAAAATAAAGAATTACTTTTTAATGCTTAAAATACTTTACAGGCCTTTTTGATGTGATTTTTAACAAAGGAAATAAGTGCATTTTCCAAAGTCACCAGATGAGACATCTCTCCCTTGCTCTTGATAATGGCTTTGCCACTGGAATGGTATGTAGTTGTTATTCCCTTTGCCATATAGCACTAATATGTATTTTTGGAATAGGATGCTTTTTATTATACATTCATTATTCTGATTAGTTTTAAAAATTCTGATATGTGAATGGTCTTGATTTACAGTAGTTCGACAAGAATAAAAACAGACTATTTCCAAAAACATTCAGAATTTAAATGAGTTTCCAAAAGGAGATTCCCCCCCCCTTCCCCAAACTACTGTCATAAGAACATCATGATGGGTAGCTTTATATAGCAAACATACATTTTTTACATGTTATGGAGACTCAAAAAAATTTCAAACCCATTGCTCTTAACTCAGAACTCTCATAGGTGACCCGTCGTTGAGTTTCTGAGACTGTAAATCCCACAAGAGGAGACTTCCCATCTTTCTCCTGTGAAGATGCTGGTAGACTCCCACCACTGGAGAGAGGTTAGCAGTGCACTTCTCTATGGTTAGGCTACCAAATTAAGGGTTTATCTCTAGGGTGACAGTGTGGTGGTTTTTATTTAGGGGGAACAGGGGTGTAGTGTATTTTAGCTTCTATTAAATTCATTGCTGTCAAGTTGGAATACACTCATAGTTGACTTCATAGCAATCAGTTTTGGCCATTTGATACTGTTGCTGATTCTTTTCCCCTGTTGAGAAGTTAGAGTATGTCAGTCACTGCTGCCACATCACTGTTAAAATCATGAAGCTGTCTTTTTTGCTTAACAATCTTTATAATAGTCCTAGGAGAGCCTCTGTTGTTATCTTTGTTTCTCAAAAGTAACTCAAAGTACAGAAAGAATAATTGACTTGACCCCAGTCACTTAACCTAAGAGTGTGAAGCCGTGAACATGGGCAATCTGATTCATGCTGTAACTTCCTCAGATATAATATTACATTATACATTGAACACATAGTATACTACCTAAGGAAAACTTATTTTAAAGTTTTGTATAGTTTGTGGCCCTAAAATTCAGGCTAAATTATTTCTTAGTCATACTTTCACCATTAGGTCATTTCTCCTCTGCTCCTAAACTAACAAGTTCCTCTGTTCTTTACTTCATAGTAATTGTATTCAGTACAAGATGGGTCATAGTAAATAAAGTTGAAACTGGTGATATGAAGTTACCTGAACTGAAAGTTTTAAAAAAGGCAACATTATTTCCTTTTTCTAAAATAAAATTAAATCAGCCTTCAAGCTCCTATTCAAACCAGAGTGGTATTAAGAGTCCATCTTTTGGAGAAGGAGGGGAAATCTCCTCCTGTACCAGTCAGATCCTATTTGATGGCACACACACAAGAAATAGTAAAAATAAAAATAAAAAAAAATAAGAACCCATCTTGGTCGTATAAGAATCCTCTTGTTTCATAAGAGAGCTAAAGTTACATAGTCTGTAGGTAGTTGTGCTGCTGACCCAAAAGCCACATCCATCCGGTGGCTCGGATTTGCCAGCATCTGTATGAGAGAGAGAGATGGGAAATTTCCTTCTATGTGATTTGTTGTTGTTGTTGTTGTGTTCCGTCAAGTTGGAACCAACTGCTAACTGACCCTTTGGTGGGTTTTCAGAGGCAGTTAATCACACAGGAGGAAATTGCCATCCTTCTTCCACAAAGTAGTTGGTGGATTTGAACCATGTGCCTTCAGGATTGCATTACAGCTTTTTGCCAGTAAGCAAATCAGTGCTCCATGTGATTTATAGCCTCAAAAACCAGTGGAGGGTTGTTTATGAGTTGGTTCCAATTTGATGGCAACAAATTTCACAAAATATTTGATTTGATATGGGGCATCAGAATATCTGGAGATAGCCTTCAGAGCTCACACTAGCTACATTGATATGATCATGAAGTTATCATTGATGTGATATAGGCAAACATCTCTATGCTTCCATGCCATATTCTCTCAGGGGGATTTACTTGAGGATGGTAGCCTTAATGACTTGGATTCAGTCAGGCTAATCGCACCAGTGATTTGCTCTTCTGCAGGCTCTGCTGCCTCCTCAGGTCACTAATAGTCTCTGAGTTAATCCAAAGTCAGGATGCTAAATCAGAACTAGGAGTGTCTCCAGGAACGTAGAGCAACCACCTCAATATGTTTTATCTATTGAAAGCATATTTGGAGCTCTGGAGGCCTAGTGGTAAGAATCTGTGTAACAATCCTGAAGGCATATGGTTCAAATCCACCAGCTGTTCCATGGAGAAGGATGAGCTATCTCCTCCAATGCCACGATAACCTCTGAAAACTTGTGAATGGTCAGCTTTGGGTCAATTCTGACTCCATTTTACATAACAACAACAACAATAACATTGAAAGCAAACCTAGGAATAAGGTGCTAACCTCTAGTAATTTGAACTTTCATGATGAAATAGAGCTGAGTTAAAGAACACAAATGAAGAAATGAAAAAGAAACAATGATAGAGTGCTCTGGTGACCTAGTGGTAAGAAGCAGCCCTGCCATCCCAAAGGCAAGCGACTTAAATCCCCTTGCTGTTCCATGGGAGAAGGATGGGCTATCTCCTCCCTTATGATTAACTGCCTCTGGAAGCCCACTGGAGGGTCAGCTATGAGTTCATCCAACTTGACCACACACAACAACAACAACAACAATAATTGTCTATTAAAATATCTTGCTGCTGTAATAATTTTTATTGTTACTCAGCATTCTGCCATTAATTTTGAGAAATCAAATAAAAGATGAAAGTTCTTGGATTATATCAGGCTGGGGAAACCAAGCCAGTGAAATCTCAAAGAAAGGGATTGTATAGTGAGAATAAGATGCTCACATCAGTAGAATGAACCTCTACCTACATATACATCCAGACATTATTTTTATTATAAAATTATTTAAATAATTTTAAATTTTATTATTTCTCATTTGATAATTCAAAGGTTGTTGATGTTGAATACCATCGAGTTGGAACCGAACTATAGCTGACCCTCCGGTGGATTTTCAGAGGCAGAAAATCACACTGGAAATTGCCCATCCTTCTGTGGGCTGGTGGATTCCAACTTCTAGTATTTGGGATGGCAGTGCCACTTCTTACCACTTGGCCACCAGTATATTAGATGTTTATTTCTTCTTCTTCTTTTTCTTTATTGTCTTTTAGGCCAGTGGTGCTCCAGCAACTGAGCTTCGGGTTCTGTATCAACCCAATCGCTGTGCTCTTCTTGAGTCAACACTGATTCCCGGTCACACAATCACTTTTGATCGTCATGGAAAAATAACTGATAACTTATCAACAGGCTATGCAGAGCTCTCAAAAGAATTTGCGATTTATATCAAGGTAAAATGGAGCAAAACCGTCCAAGTTTCAGTTGCCTACTTTATTTCTTTTTTTATTAGATTTTCACTTACTGTATTTTTAATTGTGATTTGAGTGAAAGTTTGCAAAACAGATTGATTTTCTACATTCATTTTGTTTCATGATATTAAGTACAAAATGTAATTATGGTTTTCCTACATTTTTCTTGTAATTTTCATATCCTTTAACATCTATTCACCTTGCCTGTCTGCCTATATAGCTATCTGCTATTGACTGTGTTTCTTGTGTATTTCTCTGCATCTTTCCTTTCTTTAATGATACTGTATCTATCCATCTCAATTAGAGTCTCCCTTCTAAATCTGTTGTCCTTGTCCTCCAAATAACTAAATGTATGTGAGATAAAGTTTTATATAATTAAATGTATGTGAGATAAAGTTTCATCATTCTTGCATAAAAGCTTCTTCTAACGCAAATTTGTTCTTTTCATTGTTGTTGTTATTACATGACATTGGGTCAAATATAACTCATAGCTAACCCATGAATAGCCAATCTGAAACCTGCTCTATCCTGTGCTACTCTCATCATGCCTGACACACAAGAGCCCATTGTTGAGGTCACAGTGTCAGTCTATCTCATTAGGGGGGGAGGTGTCTTCCTCTCCCTTGCTGACCCTCCATCTTTCTAAGCATGATGTCTCTTTCCAAGGAATAGCCTCACCTAGCTATATGTCCAAAGTATGAAAGAAAGTTAAAGCTTTGTCATCCTTGCTTCCAAGGAGCACTCCAGCTTCACTTTTTCTAGGACATATCTGTTTGTTCTTTGGGTTGTCCATGGAATATTCATTACTCTTCTCCAACACTAAAGCTCAAAGTGCTGCTTAAGTCCTCCTCATTCATTGACCATTGCCTGAATCAGGCAAATCTTTAGTTATCAAACTGATATCACTGCTCTTCAGTATTTTAGAGAGGTCTCTGACAGCAAACATGCTCAATGTAATACGATTCTTGGTTTCTTGAATGTTGGTACCCACGGTGTTGACTGTTGATTCAAACGAGTTGTATAAGATGGTATATTTAATGTTCTTTAAAAACATCACAAAGACATTGATACTTTTTGGTCTTCTTTATTCATTATCCAACTTTAGTATGCATATGAAGTAACTAAAGGTAGCTTCACCTTTGTCTTTAAACTGACACCTTTTCAATTTAGTACTTTAAAGAGGTTCTTGACAGCAGTTTTACCTAGTGCAATATATCCTTTGATTTCTTAATTACTACTTTCATGGTACAAAAACTGTCACCTTTCAAGTTCCTTTTACCCTGAAGGGCTCATTTTGGCTCAATATCTTTCAGTATTCCACTTCTATCCAAGGCATTATTTCAGAATTAGATGAGCAGATCTTCTTAGTTTGTCTTAGTCTGGAAACTCCTTTGAAAATGGCCCCTTATTGGTATTTCAAATACAAGTGACATAGCTTCCAGCAGCATCACAACAAAGTCATCACAGTTTGACAAGCTTAAAGGTTGCATATTCTGGGCATTAAATTATAAACATATAGTGTTTATAATTTCCACACAAGAGGTGGAAAGAAAAGTGATGACTCCTATTTTTGGAAGCCAAATAATGTATCCATTTACTTTTCAAAAAGGCCAGGTGATGATTGTGGACAGACCATCAACTACTCATATAGCAAGTTCAAACTGATGCTAAATCAAGTCAAATTAAATAAAATCAAATCCACAACAACAAAAGTTTGACTTTGAGTCTATCCTACCTAAATTTGAAAACCATCTCAGGAACAGGTTTGAAGCCTTAAACACTAATGAGCAAAGACCAGATGAGCTGTGGGAGGATATCAAGAATATCAACCAGGAAGAGTCCAGAAGGTCCTTGCAAAGACAGAGGAGGAAGAAAAGACCAAGATGGATGTCAGAAGAAACTCTGAATATTGTACTAGAGCACTGAGAAGCCAAAGCAAAGGGAAGAAATAAAAAAAAATTAAGGAGTTGAACAGAAGATTCCAAAGGGCAAGTGTGGAAAGATGTAGTAAAATATTACAATGAAATGAGCAGAAAGCTGGTGTTAGAAAATCAAAGGGGCTGAAATCACTCAGCATTTCTTAAGCTGAAGGAACTGAAGAACAAATTCAAGCCTTGAGTTGCAATACTTAAGGATGCTTTGGGAAAATATTAAATTATCCAGGAAGCATTAAAAGAAGATGGAAAGAGTATACAGAGTCATTGTACCAAAAGGAATTGGCAGGCACAGAAGAATTTAATGAAATAACATATGAGCAAGAGCCTGTGGTGATGAAGGAAGAAGTTCAAGCTGCTCTGAAAGAACTGGCAAAAAATAAGGCCCCTGGAATTGATGGCATACTAATTGACATATTTCAACAAACAGATATGCCCTAGATGTGTTCACCAAGTTGTGTCAAGAAATCTGGAGGACAACCACCTGGCCGACTGACTGGAAGTGATCTATATTTGTTCCCATTACAAAGAAAATTGACCTGACAGAGTGTGGAAATTGCCAAACAATGTCTCTGATATCACATGCAAGGAAGATTCTGCTGAATGTTACACAAAAATGACTGGAACAGCACAGGGAACTGCCTGAAGTGCAGGCTGAGTTTAGAACAGGCCATGGTAATAGGGATATTATAGCTAATGTTAGATGGATCTTGGCTGAAAGCAGAGAGTACCAGAGGAAATGTCTCTCTGTGTTTCTTTGACTATGCAAAGACATTTGACTGTGTGGATCACAAATTTTGGCTGACTCTGAGAAGAATGGGAATCCCAGAACATTTCATTGCGCTTATGCAAAACCTACACTTGGACCAGGAAGTAGTCTTCAGAATAGAGGAAGGAAACACTGTATGGTTCAAAATCAGAAAAGGTATGCATCAAGAATGCATCTTATCTCCATACCTTGTATATCTATACACAGAACAGATCATTCAGAAGTCTGAACTTTATGAAGAGGAACTCAGGATTGAAGAAAGACTCATCAACAACCTTCACTATGCAGATGACACAACCTTGCTTGCCAAAACTAAGGAAGACCTGAGACAGTTGCCACAGAAGGTCAAGGACTGGAGTCTTCAATGTGATTTGAAGCTCAACATCAAGAAAACAAATACTCAAGAGTAAATAGAGAATAGATTGGGCTTCTTAATATATTCAGCTTGCTTGGTTCCACAAAAAACACTCTTGACACCAGCAACCAGGAAATCCAAACATGAATTGCATTGGGAAAATCTGCTATCATGGACCTTTCCATAGTGTTGAAGGAAAAGATGTCAGTCTGGAAACCAAGATACACCTAATCCAGGCCATGGTCTTTGTAATTTCTTGCTATGCATCAGATAGCTGGACAATGACCAAGGATGAAAGAAGAAGAATTGATGCCTTTGAGCTGTAACGCTTAGAACTATTGAAAATTCTATGGACCATCAGGAGAATAAACAGGTCTGTCGTGGAAAGGATGAAAGCAAGCTGCGTCTTGGAGGTAAGGATTTTGAAGCTCTGTCTCACATACTTTGGGTATGTGGTCAAGAGAGACTAGTCTTTGGAGAAGGATATCATACTTGGAAGGCGGAGGGACAGCACAGAAAGGAAGTATCCCAGATGAGATGTGTTGACCGACTAACTGGAATAATAGAGATACATGTGCCAGAGATGGTGAGATTGACTCAGTGTAGGTCCAGCTTCAGAGCTTTTGTTCATAGAGTCACTATGTGTCCTAAGAGTCTCGATGACACATAACAACAACAACAACGATGACAACAGAAATGATACCCTTTGAGTGCTACATAAATTAGAACATTTCATAGTGCTTATGCACTTTTACTGTATGTAATTTTATAATTCATTAAAAGTTATTTATTCTGAATATGCAATAGTTAGTATTTATGATTGCTTACATTGTGCCAGAAACTTTACAGATATTTTCACTGCACTTATAGTTTATTATTAAAATACTGACAGATTATGTTTATATTATGTGTGGTTGTTACAATGTACTCTCAAACAAGAACCAACTCATAACTAGTTCTCCAGGGAATTTTCAGAAGGTATAAATAACATAAGAGGAGATTGCTCATTTTTCTCCTGAAGAGTATCTGGTACATTTGAATTGCTTGCCTTTGGGTTGACAATGCAATTTTTAATCTGTAAGAACACAGGGAAAAAAAAATTCCCTGGGAAGGTCAGACTCTTAGTATAGCTGTCAAATTGTGGCCCATCATTCAAACAGAATTCTGTTTGTTTTGAAAACTTGTACTTAGTTTATATGTACCATGGGCACATTTTTAGGAGAGACTAGTCTATTGAGCAAGGAAACATTGCATGGTTCAAAATCAAGAAAGGAGTGCGTCAGGAATGCATCCTGTCTCCATATCTTTTCAATCTGTATGCAGAACAGATCATTTGGGAAGCAGGGCTTTCTGAGGAGGAGTGTGACATCAAGATTGAAGGGAGACTCATTAGCAACTTATGATATGCAGATGACACAACCTAGCTCACTGAAACTGAAGCAAACATGAAGCACTTGCTGCAAGAGGTCATGGACTGTGTTCATCAAAATGGATTGAATTGAAGGTCAACGTCAAGAAGACAAAGATTCTCACCACTGGGCCGATTGGAAGTACCATAATAGATGGAGAAGAGATTAAGGTTGTTAGCAATTACAGCTTGCTCAGATCCACAATCAACACTCTTAATACCAGCAGTCAGGAAGTCAAAGGACGAATTGCATTGGAAAAATCTGCTGTCATGGACCTCTCCAGAGTGCTGAAGAGCAAAAATATCAGTCTAGATACAAAGGTACACCTAATCCAAGCCATGGTTTTCTCAAGTACTTGTTATGCATCAGAAAGTTAGACAATGACTAAGGATGACAGAATAAGAATATATACCTTCGAGTTGTGGTGCTAGAGAAGAGTCTTGAACATAACATGGACTGCCAAGAAAACAAACAGGTCTGTCTTGGAGAGGGTGAAACCAAGTCTCTTCTTGGAGGCTAGGATTTTGAAGCTTTGCCTCACTTACTTTGGGTACATGACCAGGAGATATCGGTCCTTGGAGAAAGACATCATGCTCAGAAGGGTAGGTGGACAGCACAGGAGAGGGAGACAACGGATGAGATGGATTGTAATAGTAATTGGGATGATGGGGGTTGGTGTGTCAGAATTATTGAGACAGACTCAGGACAGGGAAGAGTTCTCTATAAATTAGGGTCTCTATGCATCATAGGCGACTCAACCACTAACTTTGTATGACAGGTTTGGAAGCAGGCATGGCATCCACTTCCTAAACAGCTTGCCTCTGGAAACTCTATGAACTTTCATAAATGTCGATAGTTGAAGAGGGGTTTCAGGCCTTTTGTTCATAGGGTTGCTATGAGATGTGTTTGACTCAAAGGCAATCAATAACAACAACAACAGTCCTTGGAGGAGGAGACTATGTTTTGGAAAGTGGAAGGTCAGAGTAAGAGAGAAAGAATCTCAGATGATGGATTGACTATAACAATGAGCTCAAGTGTGTCAGAGATGGTGAGGATGGCAGAAAATAAGGTAGGGCTCAGATCCACTGCTCATAGGGTTGTTATGATTTGCAGTTGACTTGATTTCACACAACAATTTTAACAAATAGGGAGCTCTGGTGGCTTACTAGGTAAAGAGTTGTACTGCCAAACCGAAGGCAGGTGACTAGAACCAACTAGCTGCTCTGCAGGAGAAAGACAGCGAGATTCCTTCTGTGCAATTTACAGCTTCTGAATACCCACTGGAGGGTCAGTTAGAAGTTGGTTTCAATTCTATGGCACATAGCAACCGCCTATAATTAATACTTCTCATATTATTTTATTTTATAAAATTATGATTTTAGGTCTATAACTCTAGATACTGATCATTTAATGTATTTCAATTTGATCATTTCTGCATTATAATTCCACAATAGTGCGCTTTGACCACAACTTTGTTATTTTCCAAGCTTAGACAATTATGCTCATAATCTAAGACCCAGAATATGAAATCTTTAATGCTTTAGAAGTATATTTCAAGAAACATATTACATTTTATTCACTTCTTTGTAGGAAAGTACTTATTGACCTCATCTTCAGTTATTAAAGAGACAATCTGGCAATCTTTTTCAGGAACAAATTAACTTTAAATGTAACTTTTAAATTATAGATATGGGTAATATTGCCATACTTGTATTACACATTTGCATTTTTATTTTTCGTTTGTCATGCTGTGTGTTTCAAAATAATGTTTCATCACTGGTTATACCTTTACCTAAATTATTGGTATACTGGATTTTCTTAAATATTTTGTCCACTCATGTTTATAGTTATCTAATATTACTAGAGTTCATCTAATAATTCAAGCATTGTTCTAGATCATTAGTTTAATTCTGCTTTATATTTGTATTGCAATTTTTTGTTTATACCAAGGAAAGCATCCCAGTAGCCATAGAGTCAATTCTGAGTTGCTGTGACAGCCTGCATTACAAAGTGGAATTGCCTAGACATTTTGGAAAAATCCATGGATTGCCTAGAATTTTTGGAAGCCAATTTCAAAACATTAGCTTTTTGTTAGTATTCAAGTTAACTGCTTAACTGATAGTGCCACTCAGATTCACCTATTTGTCTAAACTATAATCCTCTCACACTCATTGCTATGTTGTTGGGACTGACTCATAAGTGACCCTCCAGCAGGCTTTCCAAGGGTTGCTGTGAGTCATAAAGGACTCAACAACACCTAACAACAACAACAATATACTTAGACAAAGAAGCTGTTCTTGAACAGAGCAGGGAAACATTGCATGGTTTAGAATTAAAAAAAAAACAAAACAACACAAAAGACCTGTGAGTCAAGGTGGTATCCTTTCTATTGCAAACACCACTTTGGAGAGATTCTGTGACAACAAATTTTCGCATTGCAGCATCCTTTATTTTTTCTTTTTTTAATTAACACTATGTTTCATAGAATCATTCCCAAACATTGTGTTTTATTGTAAGTGTAATCACCATTTAACTATGCCTTCTATTACCTTATCCTTTCAGGTTCCTGCCGGATTTTTCCCATTTCCTTTACCCACACATTCCACCACCACCACCACCACCACAGCCCACCCATCTTCTTCCAACCTTTACCCCCTTGGACACCAATTCACGTTTTACCAGTTGTACTTCCATTTTTAACAATAATAATCTTATGAAATATTTGTCCTTATGAGACAGGCCTAGTTCACTCAGCATAATGCTCTCAGTTTCTACTTTTAACAAAATATTGCTCCTGATTGCTGTGTAGTATTCCATTTTGTGAATGTACCACAATATCTCAATCTGTGTAATTTTGGTTAGACATTTGGTTTCCATGTTCTTGTGATTGTGAATGACACTGCTATGAACACTAGTGTGCAAATCTGTTTATATTTATAATGCCCATTTACTGTTAAAAGCTTCTGAGTTCTTGAGAATACAAATACCAGTTTTACTAATAGCAATAAAACCATCTAGTAAGGTTTAAAAAAGTTAAAGAAAAGCTGTAGATTGCATGAGAGAAGACTGGTTGTATTGATTCCATGGAGTGTGTGGCTCTTAGGTCAGTAGCACAATGCCCTACGGAGTAGGCCATCAGAGCCCTCTATTCATTTAAAGACACTGTAAATTACAGTTATAATTTAAAACTGTGGCTTTTAAAATATATTTTTGTTGTGATTTAAGTGAAAGTTAACAGAGCAAATTGGTTTTCAGTTCAAAAACTCATACACATTTTATTTTATAATATTAATTACAATACCTACAAAGAAATAAATTTCCCTTTCCACTTCCTCCTAGTAAATATCATTTCCATTAGTCCTTCTATTCTACCCCTTGACTTCTGGATTTTATCCTTGAACAGATGCTACTCTTTTGACCTTATATGGGTAGTTATTCTAAGGATGAGTGACTGCCTGATATTACTTTTCACCTTATAGGCCTGTCTATTGTTCTGTTGTGACCCTTAGTGATTTTTCAGACCTGAAACAAAACTCATCCACATGACTCAGCTTTCCGACAAATAAGAGAAATGTTTTTGGTTTGTGTATCTTTATTTTTAATTTCTATATCACTCAGTCTGTACTTTGTATATTAATATACGGGATACTCACTTGGCAAACTTACTAGAAGAGATCTATATTTGTTCCCATTCCAGAGAAAGTTGATCCAACAGAGTGTGGAAATTATCTAACAATATCATTGATACCACATGCAAGTAAGATTCTGCTTAAGATTATCCAAAAACAACACATCAACAGAGAACTGCCAAAAATCCAGACTGGGTTTAGAAGGGGTCGTGGTACTAGGGATATTGTAGCTAATGTTAGATGGATCTTGGCTGAAAACAGAGAGTACCAGAGGAATGTCTATGTTTCATTGATTATGCAAAGGCATTTGACTGTGTGGATCACAAAAAAACTGTGACTGACTCTGAGAAGAATGGGAATCCAAGAACACTTGATCATGCTAGTGCAAAACCTACAGTTGGTCCAGCAGGCAGTCATCAGAACAGAGCAAGGAAACTCTGCATGGTTCAAAATTGGGAAGGGTGTATGCCAGGGGTGTGTCCTGTCTCCATACCTTTTCAACCTATATGCAGAACAGATTACCCAGAAGTTAGGGCTGTATGAGGAGAATTGTGATGTCAGGATTGGAGGAAGATTCATCAACAATCTGCATTATGCAGTTGACACAACCCTGCTTATTGAAACTGAAGAAGACCTGAAGTGCTTGCTGCAGAAGGACAAGGACTGCAGCCTTCAATATGGATTGAGGTTCACTATCAAGAAAACAAAGACTCTCACCACTGGTCCAGTTGGCAGCATTAGGATGGATAGTGAAGATATTGAGATTGTTCACAGCTTTGGTTTGCTTGGCTCCACCATTGTAAACAATCTTGGCACCAGCAGCCAGGAAATTAAAAGACATATTACAATGAGAAAGTCTGCTGTCAGAGATCTCTCCAAAGTACTGGAAAGCACTGGTGTCACTCTGCAGACTAAAGTGTGCCTGATACAGGTCATGGTCCTTGCAATCACTTGCTATGTGTCAGAAAGCTGGACAATGACTAGGGAGGATAGAAGGAGAATTGATGCCTTGAGCTGTGGTGGTGGAGAAAAATATTTAATATACCATGGAGTGCTAAGAAAACTAATAGTTTCATCCTAGAGAGGGTTAAACCAGGCCGCTCCTTGAAGGCAAGGATTCAGAATCTTTGTCTGGCATACTTTGGGCATGTTGCAAGGAGGGACCAGTTCTTACAGAAGGATGTCATGCTTGGGAGTGTGGAGAGATAGCATGGGGGAGGAAGACCCTCTATGATGTGGATTGATTCAGTTACTGGGGTAATGGGGGGTAGGTGTGTTGGAGATAGTGAGATTGGCACAGGATAGAACAGGGTTTAGGTCGCTATGAGTCATAGGTGACTCGACGGCACATAATAACAACATCAGCAACTCAGTAAATAATTACTGATTTTGTTGTTTACAATCGAGTCAGAACCAACCCAGGGCTGACCCTCTGACAGGTTTTCAGAGGCAGTTCATCCCATGGAAGGAGAGTGTCCATCCTTCTCCTGCAGAGCAGCTGGTGGCCTCGAACTGAGTGCTTTCGTGATTGCAGCGCAGTTTCTTGCTTCTAGGCCACCAGAGCTCCCTAATTATTGATAAGAGATAAAATGAACTCATTTTGCCTAACTTTACAAAGCAATAACACCAATTTGCTTTCTTCTTTTGATTATTTTCAACTATATAGCTTCCAGTAAGATCCTGAAGACTGGACTGTCTAAAAGAGAATTGATTCAAAATGCAAGTTTGTTATTTACTGTGTTTCTGTTTTGTTGTTTTCTCTGTAGGGTGTGTTCCTCGACAGTGCTGTGGTTCTGCTGGCTACCAGCGTCTGCCAAGCCCTGTGTTTACAGCCTGATGGGAGCTGCACTGGTGTGGGGAGTCAGTCAGAAAAATCTTACTGGAAAGTGCATAAGATCCGCTCTGGGGTCTGCATGTTTGAAAGTGTGAAGAATGCACAGATGTATCTGAGGATTAAGAATGGTCTGTGTGATGGAACAGTAAGCATCTGCTCAGAATTTTTCTAATATGCTTAAAGAATTTTCCAGTAATATACATATTGTTCTTATGTATATCATTGAGTCTGAATCAACTCAGTAGCTGACCCCGCAGTACTTTTTCAGAGGCAGTAAATCACATGGGAGGAGATTGTCATTCTTCCATGGAGTGGCTGGTTGATTTAAACCACATACCATTGGGTTGACAGACCAATCCTTTACAACTAAGCCACTAGAGCTTCTCTAGAAAGACATGAAAATAGTACTTACTGAACATTTTGTTTTTTAGATTTAAAATAAACATGTAGCACAAAATGGTTTTATATGAGATTATCTTTCTTGTAGGCAAGTAAGTAGTGTGGGCTGCCTGGCTTCCTGTGGTGAGTCATTGCTTCACAAACATTGCTGTGCATACAAGTTAGCTGGGCATCATGTTACAATGCAGATTCTAACATAGAAAGTTTCTGCATCTCTAACAAGCTCCCTGCTGTTGATTCTATTGATCCAAATCTAGAAGTTTCCAGCTCAATACTACTTTTTTAACTGTATCTTTGGATGTCTGCATTTCCACCATCAGAAATTCTGCTTCTAAGTTTAAATTTAAGTTAAGGAAGTAATTTTGAATTTGAGGATTACTTCTCTCACATCTTATCTCTTTAAGAGTGGATGTGGAAGACAAGCAATTTAATATTTTTTCTGAATTCGTAATTATTCTGCAAAGCAAAGGACAGGTATAGTTACGCATTACACTTGCCCAATTAATTGCAAAATTGTTTTCACAAATAGTGAGCCCACATA
This sequence comes from Elephantulus edwardii, assembly GCF_000299155.1. Classification (NCBI taxonomy): domain Eukaryota; kingdom Metazoa; phylum Chordata; class Mammalia; order Macroscelidea; family Macroscelididae; genus Elephantulus; species Elephantulus edwardii. Next base: position 3,067,532 of record NW_006400037.1, read on the forward strand.
AATAGCATGCACACACATGTAACAGGGAAATGATAGAATTGTGTAAACCATTTCTGGAGAATATGCTCAAGCATAAACCAAGTGAACATTTCCAGAATAAATTTTGGCCTTAATTACCTTCATTTAATAGTCCAGAAATGCTACTTTTGATTGCATTTTATATTACAGGTATAAGTCATTTCTAAGAAGTCATTGAATTTGATAATAGTAGATGGATCGTAGAAAAGAAACAGTTAGAGTATGCATTTATTCTGGAGCAGTTCATGGTCACACCTGAGAGTGGTGGAGTCCTTCTAGCTGGTTTATGCCCAACTGGAGGGTCAAGTGTAGGGATCTATGTGGTGCTGCAATACCTCAAGTACCACCTGGTCCTATGACAGGCAGAGTCTTTGCCAGAAAGTTCCCGAGTGCTGACCCCATATGAAATCAGGTAGCAGGATGAAGCACTCAGTCTGACCCTTCTCTACTTAGTGGAGGATGTGAGACCTCTGTGTACATAAGGCTTTCACACCTGTTCTGTGGTATTTCGGCACGTGGGAAACCCAAATGCAGTGCCTTACCAGCTAGACAGTAGAGTGTGATGTGAACAGCTGCAGTGTTGCCCACCTCAGGGTCCTTTCTCTTATGCAAACCTACATATTTCCTTCTGGGACCTCTGGCCTCATGAAGGACTTTTTTTAGGGTACAAAAAGTGAATTATTCCAGTACTAGAGACAGTAGAGCAAAGAAGGAGTCCTGCTGGGAGATGATCTTCTTCAGAAGCTTGAAGGGAGGCTAGGAGACTTGAGGAGTCTGCTGCTGGAAAGCAAACCTCTGTGTAAACAGGAAACAAGATGCAGACATCACGTTAAATCTTTTGAACAGAAAAAAATTGTAATAGAAATCCTCAATTTGTGAAAGATATATTGTCGTCGTGCAATAATGAAAACAACATATGGAGGTGGCTTTCTCAGCAGGCAAAATGTATAAAATAGAAATGCCTTATCTTCTATTCTTTTAATGACAATTTAATTTAAAGTATTTTTTTTGAAAATGCTCAGAGATCCTTATCTGTCCTTTCTGTTTACCAATATGGCATCTGGACATTTGGGAGAACTTGTGTGAACCTGAGGAGGTGTGGGAAGTGAGGATTTAAACTATTTATGACACCTGAAGTGCTTGCTGCAGAAGGTCAAGGACTTCAGCCTTCAATATGGATTGAGGCTCAATATCAAGAAAACAAAGACTCTCCCACTGGCCCAAATGGCAGCATCAAGAAGGATGGTCATGAGATTGAGATTGTTCACAGCCTTAGTTTGCTTGGCTCCACAGTCAACACTCTTGGCACCAGCAGCCAGTAAATTAGAAGATGTATTGAAATGGGAAAATCTGCTGTTAGGGACCTCTCCAAAATACTGAAGAGCAATGGTGTCACTCTGAAGACTAAGGTGCGCCTGCTAAAGGCTGTGGTCTTTGCAATCACTTGCTATGTGTCAGAGAGCTGGACAATGACTAGGGAGGACAGAAAGAGAATTGATGCTTTTGAGCTGTGGTGTTGGAGAAGAGTTTTGAAAATACCATGGACTACTAAGAAAATGAACAGAGATGGTTCAACCTTGGAGACAAAGATTCTGAAGCTTCGTCTGGCATATTCTGGACATGTTGGAAGGAGGGACCAGTCCTTTGAGAAAAATGTCATGCTTGGGAGTGTGGAGAGAGCGCAGGAGAGGAAGACCCTCTATGAGGTGGATTGATTCAGTGACTAGGATAATCGGGGTATGTGTGTCAGAGACAGTGAGATTAGCACAGGATAGAGCAGGGTTTAGGGCTGTTGTACATAGGGTCGCTATGAGTCGCAGGCAACTTGACAGCACATAACAACAAACAATATGACACTCTGGGTCCTTTCCTTTGTAGCGGGCTGAAATATTTTTCTGAGATCTGCATTAATGATCCATAGTGAAAAGGAGAAAAGAAACACACTTGCACACATACTTGAGTAGAGATATGTTCATTTGAGTCTGTTAAATAACAGCTTTGTAAATATCTTCACATAAAATTCAAGCCAAAGTCAACATGATTCCTGTTGGCTTGAAACTGATCTATAGCTGGCCATCCATTGGGTTTCCAAAGTTATAAATTGTGTGGGGAATAGATTGCCTATCTTTCTCCCACGGAGCTGCTGGTGGATCCAAACTATTTTTGGGTTATCAGTGCAACTCCTTCCATGCTAAGAGGGTATAATCTAAGGTTTGTAGAGGAAATCTTGTTCCTACCTTTATAAAAATTTGGATAAACATCCTAGATTTAAAGAAAGATTTTGTGGGTCTCCTTTGCCTAGAAAATCCTTATACCGTAGGATAAATTTTGCCTTTGTGCTGCTTCAAACTAAAGCTTTGGAGCGGCTTTATACAGGAGCTTCTAATTTCTGCTATTTTTGTTAAAAATTCCAAACTTATTATTAGGGAAATGATTTCACCAGAAAGTTGTTGTTAGACGAGTTGAAATTTTAAAAGACTTGTAGTGTGTCTAGAGACTCCTGAATTGTTTTGTAAATTAAGAATGTGCCATTGTTCAGGACCAAGGTGAATTTTCTAATGATGTTACTAGGTATTGTTACAAGATATGAGGAAAGCAAAAAAGAGAACATGGATTAATACTTTTTAGTGTTCTGTAGCAAAGGCTGAACTGGCTTATTTATGTTCATATTAATTTTTCTAATCCTTACATGTATACCACAAAACAGCAACATTATCTCTACTGAAGATTATTGTACATGAATGACCTAACTCTTTTGTGTCATCATCTAATATTAGCAGGGAGAAGGGTTCTATTACAAATTTAATGTTTTCAGTAAACAAACATGTCCAGATCATCTTAGCTTTTCATTCACAGAAGGATTGGCACTTTGCTGTTCTCTCACATATGCTCTCACAGATTATGGTGGTCAAGAAGGATCCTCCTCTGTGTAATTAGCTGAATACTGAAGGACTAAAGGTTAGCTCCTGATGTTCTTGAAACAACTTGATTTTCATCTCTGTTCTGGAACTCTGTATAAAGAGTCTTCAGAGAACCCCCATCCCATGTATTTACTGCTACTATTTCAGTTGGAGTGTTTTGTTTATATTGTTGTTGTTGTTGTTATGTGCCGTCAAGTCGTTTGCAACTCATAGCGACCCTATGTACAAAAGCCCTAAACCGTGCTCTATTCTGTGCCAATCTCATTGCCCCCAATACACCCATCCCGAATACTCCAGTCACCAAAACAATCCACCTCATAGAGGGTCTTCCCCTCCTGCTCTATCCCTCTATTCTACCCAGCATGATGTCCTTCTCCAAAGACCTGTCTCTCCTTACAACATGTCCAAAGTATGTCAGACGAAGCCCCAGAATCCTTGCCTCCAAGGAGAAGCCTGGTTTAACCCTCTCTAGGATGAATCTGTTTGTTTTCTTGGCAGTCCATGGTACATTCAATACTCTTCTCCAGCACCACAGCTCAAAGGCATCAATTCTCCTTCTATCCTCCATAGTCATTGTCCAACTCTCTGATGCATAACAAGTGATTGCAAAATGAATTGTTGATTTAATTGTATTGCCATACAATTTGAGTTTGCTTTTTTTGGCAATGAATGATTCCAGTTATAAAAACTACTCAAATTTCAGAGAAGAGAGAAGTTTTTACTAGGAGAGAGGACCAGCAGCAACACAAACTGTCATTAAGGGGTTTCTCAGCTAAACCTCCTACCAAGTATCCAATATCTAGGAAAGAGAAACAGAGACCGAAGGACAATAATCAACAGGTTTAGAGATAGTCCACAATTTAATGTTTGTTGAATGTCTTAGCTGGTGCTAATTATCACTTTTCCAATTTGAAACATTAGGGCTTTTCAGTATAGAAATCTAGCTGTCTCTAGAAAGGCCATTAAATGCTCTCCTATAATAAGGGCAGGTGCTACTGAGAATAGGGAAACCAATCAGAGGGAAACAAGTATGTATGTATTGTTTTCTATATGTTATCTCTGACCTATTCTGCAACTGTCAAGTATTCCTATCCTAGTTAAGAAGATAAGCCTATAGTAGATGATTAATATAGGGAACAATGTAACATACATAGCTACAAGAAAGAGAAAATGGTATAAAAACTGTTATCTATAGGATTGCTACCATCTTTCATTTCAAAATTCTGCATCTAAGATTTAAATGAAGATATTTTCAGTCAAAATCAACTGAATTTGTTGTCAAGAAATAATATTGATGCATATTATTTTTTTTGTTTTGTTTTTTTTTTTTT
>NW_006400037.1:3096717-3098224 GCF_000299155.1 Elephantulus edwardii
GGGTCAGAGATGCAGGGGTGTGTCCCGATTCAAGTCCACTCCCACCGTTCACTGCATATTATTTTTATATTCATTGTATTGAATGAAAAAGCAACAAAGAGGAATGTCATGACTTTAGAACATAGAATGTTGTTGTTGTTGTTGTTATGTGCCATTGAGTTGCCTGCAACTCATAGTGACCCTATGTACAAGAGCCCTAAACCCTGCTCTATTCCTTGCCAGTATTAATGTCTCTGACACTCCTATCCCCATTACCGCAGTGACTGAATCAGTCCATCTCATCCAGGTCCTTCCTCTCCTGTGCTGTCCCTACACCCTCCAAAGCATGATGTCCCTCTCCAAGGACTGATCCCGCCTTGCATCATGTCCAAAGTATGTCACACGAAACTTCAGAATCCTTACTTCCAAAGAGCAAGATAAAATGTAGCAATCTTAATAACCCTGGTTTGCAAAATCTCAAAAGATACTGGCATATTAAAGGAATAACATAAAGAATGTTCACACTGCTATACTTTAAGAACCTAATAGTGTCTCAATCCTGGTACCTACTTAAATCTACTTGAATCACAGATTAATGTTTTCACCATTTGCCATTGTTCATTTGAAAACATTTCTTACAAGCACACACATTTATGTTTAAATTGAGTGATTCTGATTCTATAACAAATGCTTCTATTTCTGCTACAATAAAATGCTTATGCTGTAGGAGTAAATAACTTTAATAGATCTAGATGTGGTAGAAATTCAAGCTAGTAACAAAACAGCATGCACTTCACTGGAGACAATGGTAAGGAAAACAAGCCTCAAAACAGCGAAAGTGGAACTAATGAAACATGAACACAATGAAGAAAAAAAATGTGAGAATTGTAGTAGGGGAAACAGGTAGAAGAGTCATCAGTGTGCCAAAAATACACACACACACACACACACACACACACACGCACACACACAACTTGTTCATAAAAAAATCTAGTTTGTAAAGTATAGGAAAGAATTATTTCATAATAGGTTTATCTAATTTGCTTTTTCACCTCAGATATATTTGTAAAAAAAATGCTCATTCTCATTGAGGTGCAGCCAATGCATTATTGATTCTCCACTGCATTTCTGAGGTTGTACATTGCATATCAGGAGATTTCCCATCTTTTTCTCACAGAGCTGCTGGTGTTTCCAAACTGCCAAAGAGGCATGGGCTTTCAGTTAACAGCATAGCCCCTCAGACTGTCCAACTAGAAGTTCCTTAATAGATCCATACATACCTATGTTGTTGTTATGTGCCATCGAGTCACTTGCAACTCATAGTGACCCTATGTACAACAGCCCTAAATCCTCCTCTATCCTGTGCCAATCACACTGCCTCTGACACACCCATCCCGATTACCCCAGTCACTGAATCAATCCACCTCATAGAGGGTCTTCCCCTCTTGTGCCATCCCTCCACCCTCCGAAGCATAATGTCCCTCTCCAAGGACCAGCTCCTCCTTACAACATGTCCAAAGTATGTGAG
>NW_006400037.1:3100049-3101687 GCF_000299155.1 Elephantulus edwardii
GCTGTTGTGCATAGGGTCGCTATGAGTCGCAAACGACTCGACGGCACATAACAACAACAACCATAGTGATAGATTTTTCAAATGGTAAAGTTTTGTGTCATTGTTGGAATAAATCCCATTTGCTCATGGTGATAATTTTTAATACCTTGTTGGATTCTGTTTGCTAGCATTTTCTTGAGAATTCTTGCATCTATATTAATGAGGGATATAGGCCTGTAGTTCTTTCCATATGATGCCATTGTCTGGAATTGGTCTTGATATAACTCATTGAGTTAGGGAATATTTTTTTTTTTCTTTTTTAATTGTGATTTTAGTGAAAGTTTACAGACAGGATGGATTTTCATTCATTGATACACGTTTTCCTTTCTCCACATCCCCCAATTCACTTTGTAATACATGTCCTGTTCCAGATTGTTACTCATACTTCTTTCTAGTTTATATTTGTGGGAGCTGATGGGATGTAGTCTGTACAGAGTTTGGATGCAAGCCCACATGTGGCACCTCTCTGGTGATTTGAATTCATCAGTTAGAGAAAGAAAAAATGAGCAGTTTCCTTTTGTCCAAATTAAAACCTCCTGAAAATCCTCTAGAGTAGCAGTTGTTGAGTCTGTTTTGACTCAATGGCAAAGAGTTTGAGTTTTTGAGCTTATGCTATAATTTGAAAGAGTTTGAGTAAGATTTGTGTCAGTTCTCTGAATGTTTGGTAAAATTCATTTATAAAGCCATTTGGTCCAGGACTCCACCCCCATTAACCCTTAGAATATTTCAAAATTATGAATCCAGTCATTCTGTTGTATGGAACTCTTGAGATTTTCTAATGCTTTTTCTGTGTTAATTTAAGTAGAATATGTATTTTCTAGGAATTTGTCTGCCAAATCAAAGTTTTCTAGTTTCTTGGCTTACAAGATTTACTTCTATTGAAGATGTTGTTTACTTTCATTTAATATGTTGTTTGCTTAGTTTGAATATTTCTGATTTTATGTCTTATATTGGTATAGTTATTAAGCTCTGTAAAATCGAGTATGACTCAGCCACCTTTTGACAGGTATTAGTACACCCTCTTCAAAATTGTTTCCAACCTCTTATCTTAATTTGTCAGTGTAGTAAACATTTTGCTATTTTAGTGACTCTTTCAAAGAACTTATTTTTGAATTTGTTAATTTTATTTATTGGCTTCTTTTTATTTCTTGCTTGATCTTTATTAATTCCTTTGGCTTACTGTTCATTTTCTAGTTCTTCATATTATACAGTTAAACTGTTAATTTGAGCAATGGCCTAATTTTTGGTGTATGCATTTTGTTATAAGTTTTCATCTGTACTTCCTTCACTAGATCCCACATATTTTGACATGTTGTGTTTTAATTTTATTTGTCTCCAAGATTTTTTTATTATTGATTTCTTCCTTAATCTACTGGCAGTCTGAGAGTGTGCTATTTTGTTTCATGCATTTAAGTGCTTTCTGTTTTTTCTTTGTATTGCTTAGTTTTAGTATTTTTTCTTTGTCTTGAAGACAATGCTTTGTATAATTTCATTTAAAAAATCTTGTTTGCAATGAGGGTTGCAGAGTGGATTATATTTGGGGGTAGCGGGTGGGGTTTGGGGAGGTGCGGGGGGGGATTGTGTACCAATGAGTGAGTT
>NW_006400037.1:3101787-3109428 GCF_000299155.1 Elephantulus edwardii
AGAAGCTGTGGTATATTCACACAATGGAATACTATGCTGCATTGAAAAACAAGGAACTAATGGAATATTATTCAAAATTGGTGACTCTGGAGGACATTATGCTGAGTGAAATATCTCTGTCACAAAAGGACAAATACTGCATGGTGCCACTGTTGTAAAACAGGACTGACATCAGGTTGGGGGGAACACTGAGAAAGATGGGATAAATAATGGATACTGAATTGAAACAGATGAGGGAGAAAACTATTGAAAAGGGATATGTGATTAGGTATTTTTTTCATGACAGGAGTCCAGAATGAAGGCTGCATAGTGGAGTGGTCCTGGGGGGAGGGATTATAAAACCATGAAAGGATTTTTCTTTTACTTTTCAAAAAGATGAGTGTATTGGGGCTAGGGGTGCACCGGGAGAAAAGTGCAACAATGAATGAAATGAAATCCAAAGTCTCTGTAAATTTTTATTGAAATTAATAATAAAAAAATTTTTAAAAGTAGTAAACAGAACATCACTTAAAAGCTTACTTTATGTGAGTGAAGTGTTACTTAATAAAGTGTGAAAAGAATTGGTTTTAATAAAATTAGTTTCCTGCATACCAACATTAAAAGTAAACTGTTCTGTTAAAATTTTCTAGAAAAAGATTTTCATTTTAGTATTCTTAAAATGTATAATGTATTTCATTCTAATGTGCTCCTTAGAAGGAAGGAAAAGGACTCAGATGGCATAGTCTATACCATATTTTGCTGCTAACTAAAAGGATAAAGCATGCGTTGTGGTTCAAATCTACCAACAGCTTTGAGAGAAATAAATGAGTAGTCTCCTCCCATTAAGATTTACAGTCTTTTGATGATGAATAACATAGAAACAGCCCAGATGTCCAACCACAATCGAATGGATGGAGAAATTATGGTACATTCACACAATGGAATACTATGCAGCACACAGGAGCAATGATTTTTTAAATTACTACCTAGCTTGGGAGGGACTGGAGAGCATTTTCTGAGTGAATTAACTCAGTCCCATAAGGACAAATACCATATAAAACCATTATTGTAGAATGAGTACGAGGATCCAACGGAGGGGGGAAGGAAGCAGAGGAGTGAGAATAGGTGAGGAGGGGGGAGCTAATCAAAGGGTCATACAATCTGGTGGCAGGAGGGTCAAAGGAATAGGAAAGATCCAGTGATAAAAACAATGTATTGAAACTTTGTAAATAAACCAGTATAAAACAATTAAAAAAAAACATATTTACAGCATTAGAAACCCAGTGAAGGATCATGCTGTTAGTCAAAATGTTGGAGGTTCAAGTATAACCAAAGATAATTAGAAAGAAATACTTGGCAATCGATCCCCCAAAAGAAAATCATCCACTACAAACTCTCCGTCGTGTCACCATGGGTCAGCTCTGACTGGATGACAACTGGGTGTTAATACAGAATGTATCATACTAGAAGGTAAGCACTGTAAGGAGAAGATTTTTGTCTACTTTGCTTATGAAAATATCTAAACATGACTAACATTTTAATGGCACTAAAAATGAATGAATAAGAAATTAAAACACTATTTAGATAATGGTAAACATAAGTTGTTAATCTTCAAAGGAGCAAATAGAGGAAAGTGAACATTAGGCCTTCTGTTAATTCACTGGGTTGTTAGTCATGCATTGAGTTTTCCAGATTTTGTCTAGGTAGTTGTTTTTGTTAGGTGCCATTGAGTCCACTATGAGTCATAATGACCCTATGAGCAACAGATCTGAATCTTGTCCTGTCCTGAATTATTCTATTTCTGATATGCTCAAGACCATTGTTACATTGTGTCAACTCTTTCTCCGACCTTCTACCTTTCCAAGCATGATACTTTTCTTCATGACTGCATGCCCAAAGTAGGTGAGACAAAGTTTCATCATCCTTGCTTCTAAGGAGCACCCAAGACAGACTTGTTTGTTCTTTTGGAACTCTATGGAGTATTCAGTATTCTACAACACCACAATTCAAAAACATTAATTCTTCTTCTGTTATTCTTATTTATTTTTCAAATATCAGATGCATTGCAAGTAATTAAAAGGGCCATTGTAGTATGTGTTGGTAATATGAAGAAGAGCACAAAAATGAAAATGACCCAGTGCATTCAGAGCTCAGGTATTTTCTTTTCTCTCTCATTTCTTTAATGAGGTTGCATTTGGTTTAAAGTTGTAGTGAGATTTTTAAGTGAAAGAAAAAGGAATAAAAGAAAACAAAACCTCTAATACCAAATCCATGATTGTTAAGTCATGTCTGACTTATAATGACCGCTCTGATTTTCCAGGGCTGTAATTCTTTGTAGAGAAGATGACCCATCTTCTTGCAGAGTAACTGGTGCATGAGAACCACTGATGTTTTGGTTACATGTAAAACACTTTGCCACCAGAGTGAAAAGATTATTATTTTGAAATTTAGCTGTATTGTTATATTCAGTCTATTCTTTTTCCTAGTTATGCTTTCTGAGAGTTTTAAAAATTGCTATTATTTCCTTATGTGACTACTGTTCAATTTGAGTGGTTTTAGAATGCAGTCTCAAAGCAACTGCTAACTGCCAAGAGTTGAATTATGTCTTCTCTAAATGTGCCAACTTAAATTCCCAGTATTGTTTATTGTCCTTCATCTTGTGATCTGAACTAATTATCTTTCATTTTGTGATTTAAAAAAAATTTCTCATTTCTACTTGTGGCTAACGAGGCAAGATGAGGCTATATGGACGAGGAGTAGGCTATGATCGCTAAGTTAATGAGGCAGGATTGTGGAGGGATGCTCACCATTACTTACTTTTCCAACCTTACTCAGGTCAAAACATTGCTAAAAATCTGTCATTAACAAGGGCCAGCAGTATGGTACTGGAAGTACTGTCCAAAGCTGAGAGGTTGGAGTACCATGTTTAGACAGATAAAAGAGGCCTGAAAGAAGACACTAAGGAGGTTGTTGTTTCTACCCAATTGACCTAAGAGAAGAGAGAAGCTCAACACGAATGGAAAGGAGTTGTCATCTCAGTTGACTTGGGAAAATAGCCTTGAGAAATCTCCACCTAGAATTCAGAGAGCTAACACTGAGAGTCCGAAGGGCAGGGCCATTCCCTCAATATTATTAAGGGAGAAAGATTTCTTCTCAGGCCTTCAGAGATAATAGAAATAGTCCTGCCTGGGTTTTGTGTGTGTGTGTTTGTTTGTTTTTTAAATTGGTTAGTTCTCATTTTTCTTTCCCTCTGGTTTTTCTGATTTGTAATGAAAATTACTATTTTGTCCCTGTTTAACCAATGTACTGTGGAGGCTTGTGTGTTGCAATATGCTGGGAGCAATGTAAACAATATTTCAAATTCCAGAAAGGTCACTCATAGTAGATAGATTTTCAGTGAAGCTTCCAGACTAAGTCACCCTAGGAAGCAGGACTAGTGAATCACTTCTGAAAGAACAGGCCCTCACAACCCTCCAAAATTAAAGGAAAGGTGATAATGGGCATAAATCAGTAGTAGCTAGTTGTATAAAATGCAATGTATCTGAATTATACATATACAGGGTTCAGGTCTGTTGTTTTTAGAGTCACAATGGGTTACACTTGACTCAGCAGCACCTAATGACAATTACAACAATATGAGTTACAGTATAAAGCACAATATACATGAATTAAATACAATATATATGAATAACTGTAAACCAATTAAAATATGAAAAAAAGAATACAGAGCAATATTGTTAGATACAGTGCCAGGAGATGAACCCTTAAAGTTGAAAGGTATTTAAAATGTGACTAGAGAAGAGATGCTTCCTAAAAGTAGAGTCTATCTTAATGATATGGATGGAGTAAAGCTTTCACCCAAGTGAAGGACCCTCCTATTGCAAGACTCAAAGTGAGAAAAGAGAGCTGCAAATGTTCATTAATAATTGAAACATGGAATGTAAGAAGAATTAATATAGGAAAATATGAAGTTGTAAGAAAATAAAATGGAACTAATAAAGATTGGCAACCCAGACATTAGAGAGGTAATATAGACTCGTTTGGCCATTTTGAGTCAGACAATTATGTTATCTCCTATTCCTGGAATGACAAATTGAAGAGAAATGGTGTGGCATTCATATCAAGAGAACATTTCAAGATCTATCCTCAAGTGCATGCAGTCCTGGGAGTGATAAGATACTAACCATACAAGGATGGTAGTTTTCAATATGGATTGAAGCTCAACATCAGGAAAACAGAGATGGCACCATGATAGATGGAGAAGAGATTGTTAACAATTTCCATTTTCTCGATTCCACAATCAATACTCCTGGCACCAGCAGCTGAAAAGAAAAAGAATTGTGTTAGGCAAGTGCTGTCAGGAGTCTATTGAGAGTGTTGAAGAGCAACAATGTCAGTATAGAGACTAAGGTGTGCCTGATTCAGGCCATGGTCTGTACAATTGTTCACTACGTATGAGAGAAGTGGGCAATGATTAATGACAACAGAAGTAGAATTAATGCCTTTGAGTTGTGGTTCTAGAGGAGAGTATTGAACATATCAAAAGAAGGAATAATGTTAGGAAAATCTGCTGTCAGGGATCTCTTCAGAGTGCTGAAGAGCAACAGTGTCAGTATGGAGACTAAGGTGCATCTGATTCAGGCCTTGGTCTGAACAATTTTTTACTATGTATGAGAGAGCTGGACAATGACTAAAGACAACAGAAGTAGAATCAATGCCTTTGAGTTGTAGTGCTAGAGAAGAGTATTGAACATACCATGTACTACCAAGAGAACAAACAGGTCTGCCCTTGAGAGGGTGAAATCAAGTTGCTCTTTGATGGATTGAGCACGAATGGCTGATTCTCAGACAAGTAATGGAATGAAACCAAGGACATAATCTGTGAATAAAAGGTAAAAGTATAAATAAAAGAAAAAAATATGATAAAAAAGGGATAAATCACTGAAAACACAGACAAGAAAGAAAATACCAAATTGGAGGTCAGAAGAGACTCTAAAACTTATACTAGAATGTAAAGTTAAAATAAAGGGAAGTAACGAAGTAAGGAAACCAAAAATTTCAAAAGGACGCTCAAGAAGACAAAGCAAACTATTGTAAAAATATTGCAAAGAGTGAAAGTTAGAACAGACAAAAGAGAAGAAAATGCTTTACTTTTCTTAAGCTGAAAAATCTGAAGAATATATTCAAGCCTTGAATTATAATACTGTTAAGATTCAATGGGTCAATACTAAATGATACAGAAAACATTAAAAGGAGATAGAAGGTATACACAGTCACTGTACTAAAAAAGAATTCGGTGACACTGAATCATTTTTACAATTCAGAACCAATGGTAATGAAGGAAGATGTTCAAGCTGCACTGAAGACATTGGCAAAAAAATAAGTACTCGAGAATTAAAGGAATACCAATAGGCATGTTCCAACATACAAATGTAGCCCTGGAGATCTATATTTATTCCCATTCTATAAATAGCTGATAATGTGAAAATTATCAAATAGTATCATTAATGTCACATGCAACTAAAATCTTGCTGAAGATTATTTAGAAAGATCCAAAGTAACACATCAACGGAGAACTTTCAGAAATTTAATTCAGAAGGGTTTATGGCACAAGTGATATCTGATTGCTTATGTCAGATGGTTCTTGACTGAAAACTAGAGAGTACTATAAAGATGTTTACTTGTGTTTTAGGACTCTGTGGGTCATAATAAATTATGGATAACATTAAGAGGAATAGGAATACTAGAATACTTAATAGTGCTTGTGTGAAAGCTATATTTAGACTAAGAAGCAGTTGTCTAAACAGGACATGGGAATACTGCTTGGTTTAAAATCTGAAAAATACTCTTCAAAGTTGCTTCCTTTCTCCATATCTATTCAATCTATATGCTGAGCAATATGAGAATTTGGAGTGCAGAACATGGAGATTTGCCGAAAGTGAAGACGACTTGAAGTACTTGCTGTAAAAGACCAAAGACTATAACTTTCAATATGGATTCCATCTCATTGTTAAGAAAACAAAAATCTTCACTTATCAACCAATGGATGATAGTAGAAAAATAGATTGAAGTTGCCAATTATTTACTTTTAATTGGGTCCACAATCAATATAGCAGCCAAAAAATGGGGGAAAAGTGTTGCAATGAGAAAATTTGTTGACAAGGATATCACTAAAATTCTAAAGAATTTTAGTGTCAGTTTAAAGACTAAAGCGCACTTCAACTAACCCATGATATTTTCTGTTGGTAAGTATGCACCTGAAAGTTGGCCAATGAATCAGAAAGACTGAAGAAGAATATATGGTTTTGTTTTGTTTTTATTTTTTACTAGTTTATTCACAAAATTCAAATACATTGATTTCGAGAACAGATTCTTCCAATATCCCTCACCACCCCTTTCCCCCTCTCCCGGTTTTCAATGTGGTGTTAGTGAAGAGTCTTGAGTATACCATCATCAAAAACATATTTGATTAAATAAAACATATTATTTACAGATACAGGACGTAGGGCTTCAGCATAAATTTTTGGGAGAGACAATTCAATCCCTAAGAGGATCGACACTGCAACCCTGATATTTGGGCAATAGTATGGGGTTTGAGACACCAATTAACTTATAACCTCAGCGTTAATAACTTCATAGTCAACTCCAGCCTTCCTTCAGTTCACTGTTTCTTTTGATACTTGATTCTATAATTAATGGACTCTGGACCTGTCATTTTCCCAGATTCCTTCCTCAGAGCCATGTCTAGGTCTCATGTTTTTTGTTTTGGTGAAATGTTCAATATTGGGATTCTCTAAGTAAAATTTTAAATCTTCAGCCACCCCAAATCAAGTATTGTCCTTGAAATGTACAAATTTTCTATTAGTTCTTTGCTACACCAAGTCCAAGTAGAGTTGAAAAAATGGAAATGTTTCTCTTCCAAGTCTATTTTCCACAAGCCATTCAAGCCAGGGCCAAATGAAGTTCTTCTCTTCTTCCTATAGAATCTGCATACTCTACCTATGTTTTAAACTATTTAAACATGTGAGTTAAGTATTGTTATATGCTTTTGAGTCGGAACTGAGTCATAGTTGATGTTCTAGTGAGTTTTCAAAGGCTGTAAATTGTAAGGGAGGAGATTGCCCATATTTATCCTATGCAGCACCACTTAACTATAGATTGGTAGTGCAACTTTGTCCCACCGGGCCACCATTTTTTTTCTCTCAATAAAGTTTAGTTGTGCAACTAAAAAACATGATCCTTCTAATTCTTTCTTTGTTAGAGGTTTAGAAAAAAGAAAGAAAACAAAACAAAACAATACAAAATACTTCCTTTCTTCTTTTTGGAAACTCAAAACTGAGCGAAATATGTCTGTTCTGGTGTATATTCTACTCCCGTGAAAAGCAATGTGCATTATTGTCTGTCAGTGGGAGAACATTGGAACAATTAGGAGTGAAGATACATTATTTTAATAACCCTCAAATATTCTAAATTTGAGGGGCTGAAGACAGTGGCCTGACCTCTCTTTGGTCAAGGTTAAATTTTTATACACAGTTTTACTGTTGTTGTTGTTATGTGCCGTCGAGTCACCTGCGACTCATAGCGACCCTATGTACAACAGCCCTAAACTCCGCTCTGTCCTGTGCCAATCGCACTGTCTCTGACACTCCCATCCCAATTATC
>NW_006400037.1:3112249-3118768 GCF_000299155.1 Elephantulus edwardii
CAGGATACCCATCCACTTCTACCCCCTCCCTTCACATCTATCTTCCTTTCACCAGCCCTCCATCTAATAACTTATATATGAAGCTTCAGAGACACTGATCCCAACATAAGGAACTACCAAGGCAGTTTTACTAGTCTTTGAATAATTAATGTATCCTTTTTTGATTCACTTTTAATATAGAAAAGGAGAAGTCATTGGAAGAATTGGCTTATGTTTAAATGCTTGTTTGTTTATATGTTATGTTTTAAATGCTTTATGTTTATTTTTGTTATGAACTGTCAAATTGGAACCAACCCATAGCTGACCTTTAGTGGGTCTACAGAGTCTGTTAATCATTTGAGAGATCACCCTTCTTTCTCCAACGGAGCAACTGCTGGATTCAAACTTTGTGCAGCATAGCTACTTACCAATAGGCCAGCAGAACTCCCTTCTTTAGTCTTTACAAAGGTAAAATTTAACTGTCTGCATGTTTAGATGAACAAATCTGAACACACATCACGTATCTCATTGAATTAAGTTGACAGTTGTGTAGCTTTCAGAATTCTTTGCCCAAAGTACTCACTTTTGCTTTTGTCAGGCCGCTAGTTCTGGGTCTCATTGGACAGAGTGAAGGCAAAGTGCAATCAGTGTAAAAAGTTTACAGATTTATCAGAAAGCCTTGAAAATGAAACAAAATCATATTCTTAGAGAGTAATTGATTTTAAATTCTATCTCTCAATTTTTGTTTTTATTTATAAAATTATTACAGGGTACAGGAGACATTGATTGCCATTTTAAAATTAAGAAGAACTTGGAAAATGCATCCATAAGCTTGGAATCTACAAAGAGCCCAGGATTGTTTGTTGGACTTCAGTCTGATGGACATGTGAAACCACTTATTTATACCAATGATGGGAGTGCTTACTTCTATCCACGAGTCATCCAATGTATGTTTACACAGAAAAACTTCAGTTTCAATTTACTTTATATTGGCATGTATGTATTGTTTACCTTAGTCTTATGCTTACCAAGCAAATCTCTGCTGATGGATTTTTTTCATTGTTGTTCTGTTGTTGTTCTTGTTATGTACCATTGAGTCGCCTGCGACTCATAGCAGCCCTATGCACAACAGCCCTAAACTCTGCTCTATTCTTTGCCAATCGCACTGTCTCTGACATCCCCATCCCTGAATTATCCACCTCATAGAGGGCCTGTTTGCGACTCATAGCGACCCTATGTACAAGAGCCCTAAATGCCGTTCTATCCTGTGCCAACCTCGCAGTCTCAAACACATTCATTCCCACCACTCCACTCACAGAATCGATCCATCTCATTGAGGGTCTTCCTCTCCTGCTCTGTCCCTCCATTCTCCCAAATATGATGTCCCTCTCCCAGGAACAGCCCCCCCTTGCAACCTTCCAAAGTATGTCAGACGAAGCTTCAGAATCCTTGACTCCAGGGAGCATTCTGGCTTCACCCTCTCCAGGACAAACCTGTTTGTTTTCCTACCAGTCCAAGGTATATTCAACACTCTTCTCCAGCACCACAGCTCAAAGGCATCGATTCTCTTTCTATCATCCCTATTCACTGTCCAACTCTCCAATGCATAGCACGTAATTTCAAAGACTATATCCTGGATCAGGTGCACCTTAGTCTCTAGCCTGATGTCGTTGGAGAAAAGAATGTATTAATGACCATCAGTTACTGTTGAGTTGATTGTGACTCATAGCAGCTTAGAACTGTGCTTTAAAGTGTTTTCAATGACTGATGGGATTTTTGGCAAGTAAATCACCAGGTCTTTTTTCTGAGGCATCTCTGATTGGGCTCAAATCTCTAACGTTTCATTCAGCAGCCAAGTGCTTAATTGTTTGCATTACTTGAGAACTGTTAAAATTATAAAATAATTAATTAAGCATTAAAATTCTTTTACATTGGATTCCTTTAGTTTCTTTAAACTTTTTTCTCTGTGTATGTCGTATGAGAATCTTTTAAAAGAGTCATTTGCAGGTAAACTGAAAGAAAATGAAAATATTGCAAATGCCTTAAGCATCATTACTTTTAATTTCAAATGCTCATGATACAAAGAAATGGTAAAATTAATCAATAAGAATGGTATTTTGATTAAAATTTTGGAAAATAATTTGCAAGATATTTAATTTGGAATATTTCAAAGTTGTTTTATCTTCTAAATTCAAGTTTTATAGAAAATTGAAGTGATTATGTAAATTTATTTTAAAAACCTTAGAATTTACTTGTTTGGACTCAGATGTATATGTGGAAATTTTATTTATTTTAAATGATTTCTAGTAGCTTAATTAATACTTTCCAGAGTACAAAATTGACACCCACTGCCATCAAGTAGACTCACATTCATAACAACCCTCCATCTGGCTCCTCAGGCTGTATATCTTCTTTTTTTCTCTTTATTTTATACAGGCTTATTCACAAAATTCAAATACATTGGTTTTCACACCTGATCTTTCCCACTTTCTTCACCCACCAATCAAATTGTATGACCCTATGATTAACTCCTCTCACCCTCCCTGCCCATCCTCACCCCTCTGCTTCCACCCTCTGCCTTCCCTCAGATTGTCATAGTCCTTACTCATTCTACAATAATGGTCTTACACAAAATTTGTCTTTATGTATAGTTCACAAAGAATAATACTCTCTAGCATTACTGAATTGGATTGAATTGAATCCATTCAATTGTACTTGGACATTTGGGCTGTCTCCATGTTCTTGTGATGGTGCCATGAATATTGGTGTGCAAGTCTCCATTTGTGCTTCAGTTCTCATTCTTTCAGGGTATATTTCAAACAGTGGAATATCTGGGTCATATGGAATTTCTATGTTCATATTTTTTGAGGAAGTTCCAAGATGTCTTCTAGACTGATTGTACCATTTTACAATCCCACCAACAATGTATAAGAGTTCCTGATTTGCCACATCCTCTCCAATATTTATTACTTGCCGTCCTGTTAAATTTTGCCACTGCTGCTGGGGTGAGATTGTATCCCATTACGGTTTTGATTTACATCTCTCTTATTGCCAGTGATTCTGAGAATTTCTTCATGTGTTTGTTGGCCTTCTGAATATCTTCCTCTGTCTTTCCATGTATTTTGTCCATTTTGTAATTGTTTTATCAGTCTTATTCTTGTGGAAGCCCTAAAGAATTCTGTAAACTTTTGCTATGAGACCCTTGTCTGAGATGGTATTGCCAAATATTTTTTGCAATCAGTAGGTTTTCTTTTCACTCTGTTGAAAAATATTTTTGATGCACACAGAGGTTTAATCTTTAGCAGGTCCCATTCACTAATTCGATCCTCTCCATAATGTGGATCTCTGGCTGTATTTGGCAGTCTCTTTATACCATAGACTAGCATTCTAAGCTTGACCCCAGTTTGTCTCTTATGAACTTTATCGTTTTGGGCTTTATTCCGAGGTCTCTGATCAACCCTGAGTTGTTTTTTTGTGGATGGTGTAGGATATGGACACTGTTTCAGTTTTCTGCAGTTAGCAGTCTAGTTTTGCCAGCATCATTTGTTGAAGAAGTTGTCATTTCCTCATTTGATAAGTTTTATTTCCTTGTCAAATATCAGTTAGCCATAGAGAGATGGATCCATTTCTGGGTTCTCATTTGTTTTCCACTGGTTTATATGCCTGTCATTGTACCAGTACCACACAGTTTTGTTTACTACTGCTCTGTAGTAGGTTTTGAGGTCAGGGAGTACTGTGTCTTCCACTTCATTATTTCTTTCTCAGAAAGTTTTGCTTATTCAGGGTCTCTTGCTTCTCCAAATAAACTTGACAATTTCCCTTTTGCTTTCCTTGAAAAATGTATTTGGTGTCTATATTAAGATTGTGATGAACATGTAGATTGATTTTTATAGGATTGCCATTTTCACAATATTGAGTCTTCCTATCTATGAACAGGGAACATCTTCCCATTTCTGTAGGGTTTTGATAATGTCTTGCGGAAACGTTCTGTATGTTTTGTTTTGTTTTTTTTATATAGGTCTTTTTTTTTTTATAGGTCTTTTGTATCTCTAGTTTGGTTCACTCCCCAGTGTCTCAATTTATGGCTGACTATTATAAATGGTATTAATTTTTTTGTTTATTTCTCTGAGTTTTCTTTTTTACTGTGGAGGAATCACACTGATTTTTTGATATTAATCTATATAACCTGCCACTCTACTAAATTTGCCTAGTAGCTCTACAGTTTCTTTTGTTGTTGGGGATTTCTATGTACACTATCATATCATCTGCGCATAGCAATAGTATAACCATCCCTTTGCTGATCTGAATGCCTTTTATTTCCTTCTTTCGTCGAATTGTTCTAGCAAGCACTTCCAGTACAATATTGAATAGAAGTAGTGACAATGGGCATCCTTGTCTGGTTCCTGTTCACAAGGCTGTAAATCTTCGTGGGAGATAACTGCCCACCTTTCTTCCATAGTGTGGCTAATACATTTGCTAAGCTTTTGGTTAATAGCCTCATTTATTGCATCTTGCACTACAAGGAGGCCTTTTTATGTAAATGAGAATTGTCAAAAATGACAAAATGTGTGAAAATTTATACTCTAGGCATTGTTGTTATGTACCATTGAGTCAGAACTGACTCATAACTGATCCTCCAATGGGTTTTTCAGAGTTAGTGTAATCTCACAGTAACAGACTGCCCATCCTTCTCTTACAGAGCATCTGGTGAATTTGAACCACTGCCATCAATTTGGCAGCATAGCTCCTTGAAACTAGGCCAGAACTCCCATTCTGGGCTTTAGTGGGCTGAAATGAACTTAAACCAAATTGATTTATACCATCAGAGGGTACTGTGCTAAGCATGACAGATCAAAAAGGAATAACAATGCATTTATCATAGAAAAGAATACTTCTGAGTCTATCCTGAAGTATGATTCTGTAAGTGATAAGATAATATCCATGGACATAGACCTGCTAATATGACTATTATTCAAATTTATACACCAATATGAAAACTCAAAGATAAAGAAATTGGTAATTTCTAAAAAAATTATGAAGTTATCTGAAAGTAATCACATATGCCATCAAATTTCATTGGTAATTACTGATAATTGGAATGCAGAAATTATATAATTGGGAACAAAGTAGAAGGATCAGCATTTGGAAAATATGAATATACAATAGAAGATCACATTGTAGAATTTTGATGATATAGCTATATTGATACCTCTTACCATTCCATATAAGGTTGAAGGTCCAGCTTTACACTTTAGTAATAATACCAAATTATGGGACTTTGGCTGTTGAAAATTTGACCAAGATTATATTGAATTAGTAGACTGCTTTGGACAGTATTAATATATTTTTTTACAATATTAAATATTCCATTCCATGATCATGGGATATTTTTCCATTTAAATAAATCTACTTTAGTGTTTGAAAGCAGTGTTTTATAGTTTCCATTGTATAAGTCCTTTACTTTCCTAGTTAAGTTTATTACCATATATCTTATTCTTTTAGAGGATAATGCAAATGCTATGGTCTTCTTGATTTCTTTTTCATGTTTCTCTTTTATGGTGTATAAGAACCCAACTTATTTTTGTGTGTTAAACTTATACTATGAAATTTTGCTGAGTTCTTTTATTAGTTCTAGCAGCTTTCTTATGGATTCGTTGGCATTTTCTGTATATGGTATCAAGTAATATGCAAAGAGATAGTTGTACATCATTCTTTTCAATTTGGATATCTCTTACTTTTTCTTTTTCTTCCTTATTGCCCCCAAAATTTCAGTATTCTATAAAACTGGTGAGAATAAACATTCTTATCTCATTCCATTTTTAATGGGGAGGCTTTTTCTTAGGTGCTTTTTCTTTCTTTTTTTCTTTTCTTTTTCTTACAATGCCTTTGTATTGTGTGTTTTTAAAAAAGATGTCTTTGAAGCTGTCAATGATTTCATCTTGCTGAGATCAACAGTTGGACTGCTACTTAGAAACAAAGATGGCAAAGCTTCATCTTTCATACTTTCAACATGTATCTGATCAAGGCTGCTTCTTGGAAAAGAGCATCAAGCTTGGGAAGATGGAGGGTTAGAGAAGGAGAGGAAGACTCTCAACAAGATGAATTGAACAGGTGATTTCATCAAGGGGTTCTAGTGTGTCAGAGATTGTGAGGATTGCACAGGATAGGGCAGGGTCCAAGCCGGCCGTTCATAGGATCTCTATGAATTGTACTCAATTCAATGACCCTTAACAATAACAACAATCTTGTTAAGAAACTTTTTCATTCTTATGTCAAAGTTTTCATTAGGAAAGGGTATTGGATTTTAGTAACAATCCTTTCTGAATGTATTAAAATGATAATGTAGTTTTTTTTTTACTGTTCTATTAATGTGATGTACTCGGAGATAGATCAAACATGCAATCAAGATGCATTGATAATAATGGGTGACTGGAATGCAAAAGTTGGAAATAGTGAAGAAGAATCAGTAGTCGGGAAACATGGGCTTGGTGACAGGGATGAAGCTGGAGATAGAATGATTGAATTTTGTAAAATCAATGA
>NW_006400037.1:3122638-3134821 GCF_000299155.1 Elephantulus edwardii
GAGTTTTTCTTTTGCTTTTCAAGGAGAGGAACAAATGAGGGGGGAGGGGGCAGGGGTTTGTGCGGGGAGAAGGGTGCAACAATGAATGACTGGAATCCCAAAATCTCTGTAGATGTTCATTGAAATGAAAAATAAACAACCTAAAGGAAAAAAAAATCTTGTTTGGACTTGTTTCATGACCTAATTATAGACTTTATTGAAGAATTTCCACATGCAATGGAGAAAAAGATTTAATTTTCTGATACTGATTGGTGAATTCTATACATATTTATTACCTCTAATTTGTTTATGGTACTGGACAAGTCTTCTCTTTCCTTATTGATCTTCCTGGTATTTTGTCCAGTGCTGATAATGGTGTATTTAACTCTACAATTTTACTGAGAGTTTCAATTTTTCTTTTTACTTTTGTCAGTGGCTATATCTTTTGATGTATTGATACTAGATTGACATTGTTAGTTTTATCAGGTTTTGTCCCTCTTTATTTCTTATGATAGATTTTGACTTAAGGTAACATATTGTTTTAAGTTAACAATATGGCCACCCCTGCTCTCTTTTGCTTATTTTTGTAGAATTTTGTTGTCTTTCTTTTCACTGTCCATCTATTTGTGTCTTTGAGCACAAAATGTGTATCTTGTAGACAGGAGTAAGGATAAATCATGTTTTCTTATTCATACTGCAACTGTCTACCTTTTACGTGGATATTTTAGTCCCACTACATTGAAAGTAACTACTGATATGGAAGAAATTCTATCATTTTAACTCTTTTTTTGTTTATAGAATAATATTTGTCTTTCTGTTCTTGGAATTTTATTGTGCTTATTGTTTATGTTGACTTTGAGTCATCCCTTCTTATCTTCTGTGTACTATGTTTAAATTCATCTGTTTCTTAGGTGATCAATTAAAATATAACAAGTTATAAGTGAGGTCTTCCATTTAAAACCACCCATTTTTTCTTTATGTCAGCAACTAAAATACAAATAGTAAATAACATACAATATGAAGATATTGAAATTCTAGTCCTGTTTTTCCATTCTTTCCCTTAATCTTTGTTATTATATCACTATTGTTGTTGTGATTGTTGTTATTGTGTATGAATATGAGTATAACCCATAGCGACTCTGTGAATAATAGATCTGAACCCTGTCCTCTCCTCTCCTCTCCTCTCCTCTCCTTTGTACTCCTCTCCCCTCACCCCCTCCCCTATCCTATCCTATCCTATTCTGTCCTATCCTATCCTATCCTATCCTATCCTATCCTATCCTATCCTATCCCATCCCATCCCATCCCATCCCATCCCATCCCATCCCATCCCATCCTATACTATCCTCACATTTCCTGACACACTGCAGTCCATTGTGGCTGCCACTGTGTCAGTGCACCTGCTTGAGGGTCTTCTTCTCTTTCTTGAACACTCCACCTTTCTAAATATAATATCCTTCTTCAAGGAGAATAAACCTTCCTAGGGACATGCCCAAAGTATGTGAGACAAAACTTCAACATCTTTGCCTCCAAGGACCACTCTGGTTTGAATGTTCTCCAAGATACTTTTGTGCTTTTGGCTGTCTGTTGAATGTTCAATATTCTTCTCCAACAC
Organism: Elephantulus edwardii; assembly: GCF_000299155.1. Lineage (NCBI taxonomy): Eukaryota > Metazoa > Chordata > Mammalia > Macroscelidea > Macroscelididae > Elephantulus > Elephantulus edwardii. Next base: position 3,124,233 of record NW_006400037.1, read on the forward strand.
CACATCTCAAAGGCATCAATTCTTATGCAATTCTTATTCATTGTCCAGCTCTGAGATGCACAGCAAGTGACTGGACAAACCATGCCTGAATCAGATACAATTTAGTCCTTGAAGTGACATCATTGCTCTTCAATAATTTTGAGAGGTCCTAAGCGCAGACTTTCCCATGCAAATCTCCTGATTTCCTCACTGTTGGTACCAAGGATGTTGACTTTGGATCCAAGGAAGATGATATTGTTGACAACTTTCATCTTTTCTCCATCTATTATGGTGTTGCATATCGGGCCGGTGCCAAGAATTTTTATTTTCTTGATGTTGAGATGCAATTCATATTGAAGGCTGTATTCATTGATGCTCTGCAACAAGTGCTTCAAGCCATCTTCACTTTTGGAAAGCAAGGTTGTGTCCTTTGGACAATGCAAGTTGTTGATGAAGCTTCCTCAAATCTTGATGCTACATTTTTCTTTAGTTTCTCAAATAATTTACTCAGCATACAGATTAAATAGGTATGGGGAGAGAATACAATCCTGACATACACTCTTCTTAATTTTAAACCATGTAGTGTTTCCCTAGATATAGGTTTTGCATGAGCACAATTAAGTGATCTGGGATTCTCATTCTTCTCAATGTTAGACATAATTTTTTTGTGATCCACACAGTTAAATGACTTTGTATAGTCAATAAAGCATACATAAATAAAGAAATCCTTCTGGTATTTTTTACTTTTAGCTAGGATCCATCTAACATTAGCAATGATATTCTTTGCGCCACTACTTCTTCTAAATCATGCTTGAATTTCTAGCAGTTCCATGTCTATGTACTGTTCTGGTTTTGAATGATCTTCATCATTATTTTGCTTGTATGTGATATTAATGATATTGTTTAATAGTTTTCATGTTCTGTTGGATCATCCTTCTTGGGAATGGGAACAAATATGGATCTCTTCCAATCAGTTGACCAGTCAGCTGCCTTCCAAATTTCCTGGCATTTATTAGTGAGCACATGTAGGGGTGCATCTATTAACTGGAGTAAGTCAATTGGTATTCCATCAATTCATGACCCTTGCTTTTCTCCCAATGCCTTCTGCGCAGCTTCAAATTCATCCTTCATTACCATTTGTTCTTGCTGATATGGTACTTCCTGAAAATTTTCAGTGTCAGTAAATTCTTTTTGGTATAGTCTTTTTGGTACAATTCTTCCTGGTACCATTTTTTTTTGTACAGTCTTTTAGTCAATTAATTATTTCTGTGTATTCCCTCCATCTTCTTTTGATGCTTCCTGGATCATTCAACATATTGCAGTTTTGTGTTATGTGAAACCTCTACTTGGACCAAGAGGCAGTCATCAGAACAGAGCAAGGAGACACTGCATGGCTCAAAATCGGGAAGGGGGTCCTCCAGGGATGTATTTTGTTTCCATACACTTTCAATCTGTATGCAGAACATATCATCTGGGACACTGGGCTATACGAGGATGATGGTGGAATCAGGATTGATGGACAATTCATCAACAACCTGCGTTTTGCAGGTGACACAACCCTGCTTGCTGAAACTGAGGAGGACTTGAAGCACATGCTACAGAAGGTCAAGGACTGCAGCCTTCAATATGGATTGAAGCTCAACATCAAGAAAACAAAGATTTTCACCACTAGGCCAAATGGTAGCAACAGTATGGATGGTGAAGAGATTGAGATAGTTAACAGTTTTTAGTTTGCTTGGCTACGCAGTCAACACTCTTGATACCAAGAGCCAGGAAATCAAGAGACAAATTACATTGGGACAGTCAGCTGTCAGGGACCTCTCCAGAGTACTGAAGAGCAACAATATTAGGCTGGAGGCTAAGGTGCACCTGATCTGGGTCATAGTCTTCACAATTTCATGTTATGCATCAGAGAGCTGGACAGTGACTAGAGATGGTAGAAAGAGAATTGATGCCTTTGAGCTGTGGTGCTGGAGAAGAGTGTTGAATATACCATAGACTGCTAGGAGAATAAACAGGTTTGTCCTGGAGAGGGTGAAATCGGGCTACTCCTTGGAGGCAAGAATTCTGAAGCTTCATCTGACATACTTTGAGTACGTTGCAAGGAGGGACCAGTCCTTGGAGAGGGACATCATGTTTGGGAGTGTGGAGGGACAGCGCAGGAGAAGACTCTCGATAAGATGGATCAATTCAGTGATTGGGGTAATGGGAGTAGCTGTGTTGGAGACAATGAGATTGGTACAGGATAGAGCAGGGTTTAGGGCTCTTGTACATAGGGTTGCTATGAGTCACAAGTGACTCAACAGCCCATAACAACAAAAAGGCTTAAATTTGTTTTTCAGTTCTCTCAACTTGAAAAATGTACAGTGAGTTTTTCCATTTTTAATTTCCAATTTCAGCTCTCTGCACATTCCATTGTAATACTCCACTTTGTCTTCTTGAGCTACCCTTTGAAATGGTTTCAGATTTTTTTTCCAGTATGTTTTCCTTTTCTTATGGCTTCTCTGCACTCTAGTGCAATTTTTAGAGTCTCTTCTGACATCTATTTTGTTTTTCTTTCTACTCTGTCTTTGTTATGATCTTTTGTTTTCTTCATGAGTGATATCCTTGATGTCATCCCACAGCTCATTAGGTTTTTGATCATTGCTATTCAATACTTCAAACCTATTCTTAGGATGATTTTTAAATTCTGGTGGAATAGATTCAAAGTAATATTTTGGTTCTCATGGACTTTTTAAAATTTTTGTTGGCCTCAATTTGAACTTGCACATGAGTAATTGATGATCTGTTACACTGTTTATCCCTGGCCTAGTTTTGATTGCTGTTATTTGTCAATCTGATTCCCATGTAGTCCATTAGGTGAGGTCTATGTGTAAAGTCACCATTTGTATTTCTTAAAAAGAAATTTGGTGTGAATAAATCATTTAAAACACAAAACTCGATCATTGTGTACTTTCTGACTACTATTTCTTCTTCTTCATTGTTTCCAAGTTTTGCATTCCAGTGACTAATTATCATTAATGCATCTTGATTGTATGTTTGGTCAATTTCAGACTGCAAGACTTGGTAAAAATTTTCAATTTCATCCTCCTTGGCTTTAGCTATAGAAACATATGTTTGAACAATAGCTGTATTACCAGGTGTTCCTTATATTCATATGGATAATATCCTATCACTTGCAACATTGTATTTCAAAATAGAACTTTAATTTGTCTTTTTGTCTATGAACAGGACACAATTCTTCTGCTTTTCATTCCCTGATTAGTATACCATGTAATCGTCTGATTCAGAGTGGCTAAAGCTTGTCCATTTCATCATCTCATCTCATCTCACGGATGCCTAGAATGTCAATGTCCATGTATTCCACTGGAGTCATTGAAATGGAATACATTATTGTAATCAGTAGTATATAATTCTACATTCTGTGTCTGTTAATGTAACTTTAGACTCATTTTTGCATATGTAATGATATGAAACTTTGTTGTACTGTGGTGGCTTTTATCTTATTGTAAGCTATAGCACCAATATTGCAAATATCAGCAAGTTCACTCATAATGAATGTGTTTCAGCAGAGTTTTCAGATCAGGTCAAACCAGGAAGCAGGGTTGTTGCTTTACTTTTGAAATAATTACTCAGTTAAAATATTTTTTGATAGTAGTGTAATGTTGTTTGTAAAGCACTGGAAGATGAGTTTCTCAGATTGTAGGGTACTCAAAATATGAGCTACCTCATCAAAGTAGTCTATTTTAAAGATGTCAATGGCTTACAGTTTTCAGGACATTTATTTGTTGATATGTCTGATGTGGCACAACTTTATTTTCTGGTGTGAAATCTCAAAACTAGAAGAAACAGCTGCAGCCATGCTTCAGTAATTAGAATGTGGAATGTATGAAGTATGACTCTAGGAAAGCTAGAAGTTGTAAAAACTTACTTAGAATACATAAAAATTTATATCCTAGATAGTAAGATTGAGTGGATTGATATTTTGAATCAGACAATCATATGGTCTGTTATGCTAAGAATGGCAAAGTGAAGAGGAATGGAAACACATTAATTGTAAAAAATATTTTTTTCAAGATTTATGCTGAAGTACAATGCTGTTGGTAATAGGGTAATATCTATATTCATATAAGGAAAACCTGTTACTTTCACGATTATTAAAATTTATACACCAACTACAAAAGCTACAGATTTAAAAACTGAGCATTTTTAGCAACTTCTGCAGTTAGAAATTGGTCAAACAAGATGCATTATAATTATTTAATTATAATTATGATGATTGTAGTGGGAAAGTTTTGGGGGAAAGTAAACAGAAGTGCATACTTATCTCTGATAAAACAGACTTCAGCATCAAAAATAACCATAAAAGATAAGGAAGGGCACTATATAATTACTGAAGGCACAAGAGATCAACATGTACACACCAGATGTTGTTGTTGTTATGTGCCATCAAGTTGCCTGTGACTCATAGTGACCCTATGGACAACAGCCCTAAACTCTGATCTATCCTTTCTGCCAATTTTACTGTCTCTGACACATATACCCTATTACTCCAGTCACTGTATCAATCCACCCATTGAGGGTGTTTCTCTCTTGCAATGTTCCTCATTCTCCTTAGCATGACGTCCCTCTTCAAAGACTGTCTCTCCTTGCACCATGTTCAAAGTAGGTCAGAAGAAGCTTCAGAATCTTTGCCTCCCAGTAGCAGCCTGTCCTCACCCTGTCTAGGATGAACCTGTTTGTTCTCCTAGCAGTACAGGGTATATTCAATACTCTTCTCAAGCACCACAGTTCAAATCCATCAATTGTCTTTCTATCATCCCTAGTCATTTTTCAGCTTTCTGATGCATAGCAAATAACTGCTAAGATTATGGCCTGGATCAGGCACAACTTAATCTCTAGACTGACATCTTTACTCTTCTGTATTTTGGAAAGGTCTCAGACAGCACTTTCCCAATCCAATTTGTCTTTATATTTCCTGGCTGCTGGTATCAAGAATGTTGATTCTAGAGGCAAGCTGACTAAAGTTTTTAATAATCTCAATCTCTTCACCTACTATCATGATGGTGCCAATGAGCCCAGTGGTGAGAATCTTTGTTTTCTTGATGTTGAGCTTCAATCTATATTTAAGGCTAAAGTCCTTGACCTTCCGCAGCACGTATTTCAGGTCCTCCTCAGTTTCATCAAGCAAGGTTGTGTCATCTGCATAATGCAGATTGTTGATGAGTCTTCCTCTAATCCTGATGCCACATTTCTCCTCATAAAACGCAGCTTCCTGGATAAACTGTTCTGTGTATAGATTGAAAAAAATATGGCAATAGGACACATCCCTGGTGTACACCCTTCTCAGGTTTGGACCATGCAGTGTTTCCTTGCTCTGTTCTGATGACTACCTCCTTGTCCAAGTGTAGGTTTCACATAAGCACAATCAAGTGTTCTGGGATTCCCATTCTTCTCTGAGTTAACCACAGTTTGTTATGATCCACACAGTCAAATGCCTTGGTATAGTCATTGAAACAGAGAGACATTTGGTTAATAGACTTGAAGAAAGAAACAGACAGCACCACAGAAATGGTAGGAGACTTTTAACACACAATTCTCATCAAAGGATAGGTCAATTCAAAAGACTCTTAACAAAGAATCAGAAGAGATGAACTACACAATTAGCCAACTCAACACTGGGGATTTTTTTCAGGGCACTGTACCAATGAAAACTCATTTTAATTTCTTTTAAAGTACACATGGTACACTCTCCAGAATTGATCATATTTTAGTGCACAGAGCAAGCTTCAACACACTTTTTTTAAAAAAAGTCGGAACAGTAAAATAATGGAAAGTACCTTTTTTAGACCACAATGCCAAAACCAAGAAATCACTGACATGATGGTTGTTGTTGTTAGGTGCTACCTAGTTGACTATGACTCATAGTGGCCCCGTTAAGTTGTTGTTGTTGTTTTTGTTATATGCCATTGAGTCGTAGATGATCCATAGTGGCCCTATGAATGAAAGACCTGAACACTGTTGTGTAACTTTCAATGTTTCTCTAAGTTCATAGAGTTTCCAGAGGCAAGTTATTTTGGAAGTAGATGCCACTCCTGTTTCCAAGCCTGTTGTGATCTGAGAGCTCCACCAAACACTGTCCACCATGGGTAACCGTTATCATATGTGACACATCAGTGCCACAGTGTTTAGCATCACAATAACCACGTGTGACCTCTGTACAGTAAATTGACAAACCAGTGCTATAACACTTAAAAGAATGTTTGACCCAAACAAATAAAACTGGCAACTAAATGCCTTTTAAATATGAGGTCAAATTCAATCAGCTCACAACCATTTGTGAGTTCAAGCCTCAACCAAAACAAGAAAACACACCTTTGTAGAATTTGGCTGCTCCACACATCTTCCCAAACTGGATTCCAGTCCCAAACTGGCAACCAAATGTCTTTTAACTATGAGGACAAATGCAATCAGTTCACACCCAATTGCAAGCAAACATTCCACACCTAAGCCTCCACCAAAACAAGGAAACACACCTTTGTAGAAACCAACTGCTCCACACATGTCATAGAGAGCCTCTTAACAAAAAATCTGAACCCTATTCTATCCTATACCATCCTCACACTTCCTGACATACAAGAGCCCATTGCAGCAGTCACTATGTCAATCAACCTGGTCAAGGGTCTTCCTTCCATTTTCTGACCCACCTGCCTTTCCAATAACAAGTCACCCTTCAAGGAATAGCCCCTCCTATCAGCATGCCCAAAGTAATGAGGCAAAGCCTCAAGACTCTTTCCTCCAAAGAGCACTCAGGCTATACCCGCCCCAAGACATATTTGTTTGTTCTTTTGGCCGTCCATGGGATGTTCAGTGTTCTTCTTCAACCCCATGTCTCAAAGGCATTAGTTTTTCTTCTGTCATCATTATATATTGTCCATCTCTCAGATGCATAGCAAGTGATCTGAAAGACTATAGTCTGAATCAGACACACCTTACTCTTCAAACTGGCATCATTACAACTCAGTAACTTGGAGAGGTTCATCACTTCAGATTTTCCCAATGCTATGAATTTTTTTCCCCCCATGACTGTTGGTACCATGGGTGTTGATGACAAGATGATTTTGTTGGTGTTGGTGTTGTTGTGTGCCATCAAGTTGCTTGCAACTCATAGAGACTCTATATACCCTGCTCTATCCTGTGTCAGTCTTACTGGCTCAGACACACCTACCCCCATTACCCCAGTCACTGATTCATTCCGTGTCATTGAAGGTCTTGCTCTCATGTGTTATCCCTCCACCCTCTGAAGCATGACGTCCCTCTCTAAGGACTGGTCCCTTCTTGCAACATGTCCAGAGTAGGTGAGATGAAGCTTCAGAATATCTGCCTCCAAGGAGAAGCTTGGTCTCACCTTCTCTAGGATGAACCTGTTTGTTCTCCTAGGTATAGTCAATACTCTTCTCCAGCCCCACAAATTAAAGGTATAAATTTTCCTTCTATCATCCCTAGCCGTTATACATCTTTCTGATGCATAGCAAGTAATTGTAAAGACCATGGCCTGAATCAGCAGCACCTTAGTCTCCAAACAGACATTGTTGCTCTTCAGCACTTTGGAGAGGTCTCTGGTAGCAGACTTTCTCAAGCAATTCACCTTTTAATTTCATGGATGTTGGTACCAAGAGTGTTGAATGTGGAGTAAAGCAAACTGAAGCTGTTAACAATGTTAATCTCTTCATTGTCTTTCATGATGCTGCCAATCCAATCTGCCCAGTGGTGCGAATCTTTTTTTTTTGTGATGTTGAGCTATAATCCATATTGAAGGCTGCAGTTCTCGACCTTCTGTAGCAAGTGCTTCAGTTCCTCCTCAGTTTCAGTAAGCAAGGTTGTGTCATCTGCGTAATGCATATTGTTGATGAATTTCCCTCCAATCCTGATGCCACATTTCTTCTCACAGAGCCTGGCCCCCTGGATAATCTGTTCTGCATATAGATTGAAAAAATATGGAGACAGGACACAACCGTCCCAATTTTGAATCATGCAGTATTTCCTTACTCTGTTCTGATGATTGCCTCTTGGTCCAAGTAAAGGTTTCACATAGACACAATCAAGTGTTCTGGGATTCCGATGTCTCAGTTTTTGTGATCCACACAATCAATTGCCTCTGCACAGTCAATGAAACACAGATAAACATTCCCCTGGTACTCTCTGCTTTCAGCCAAGATACATCTAACAGTAACTATTATATTCCTAGTAGTATGGACTCTTTTAAACTCAGCCTTCACATTTGGAAGTTCTCTGCTGATGTGCTGTTCCAGTCATTTTTGGATAATTTCACCATAATCTTGCTTGTATGTGATATTAATGATATTAATTTCTGTATTCTGTTGGGTCACCTTTCTTTGGAATGGGAGCAAATATAGATCTCTTCCAATTAATTGGCCTCCAGTTTTCTTGGAACAACTTAATGAGTACTTCCAGGGTAGCATCTGTTAGTTGAAATATATCAATTGATATGCCTTCAAATCCCGGGGCCTTGTTTTTTGCCAGTTCTTTTGGAACAGTTTTAACTTCTTACTTCATCACCACATGCTCTTGCTCATGTTGTTTCATGAAATCCTTCTGTGCCTGCCAATTCATTTTATGGTACAATGATTCTGTATACTCTTCCCATCTTCCATTAATACTTCCTATTACTGTTGTTGATTGCCATTGATTCTAGCATGACTCATAGTGACCCTATGAAAAAAAGGCCTGAAGTCTTTCTATCGTCATTTATCAAAGTTCATCGAGTTTCCAGGGGCATGATGTTTAGGAAGTGAATGCCACTTCTGCTTCTAAACTTGTTGTAAGCTGGGAGCTCCACCAAATACTGTCCACCATGGGTAATGGTTATTGCATTTAACACCTCAGTGGCACAAGGTTCAGCATCACAGCAACTCCAGGTTAACTTAGTACAGCATATTGACAGAAAAGCACTTAGAAGAATGTTCCTCCAAAATATAATAATAACTGACTTTTAAATACAAATGCCCTCCCCAAAGTCTTGTTGACTCTAAAAAAGAAGCTTAAATTTAACAAAAAACAACAACCAACCAACCAAACCCACAAAAAATCAACCAAAAACCAAACACAAAACAACCAATGTAATATGTTCTTGTTTTTATGTGCCATTGAGTCATCCACAATGAACAGATCCTATTTACAGAAGCTCTGAACCCTTCTTTCTCTTCCTGGATCATTTAATAGTCTGTCCAAAGCATCCTTAAGTATTGCAACTCTAGGTTTGAATTTCTTCTTCAGTTCCTTCAGCTTAAAAAATGCTGAGCAAGTTCAGCACCTTTGATTTTATGACTTTAGTTCTTTGCACATTTCATTATAATACTTTACTTTGTCTTCCTGCGCTGCCCTTTGAACTCTTCTGTTCAGCTTCTTAATTTCTTTATTTCTTCCTTTTGCTTTTGGCTTCTCAGCACTCTAGTGAAATATTCAGAGTCTCTCCTGACATTCTTCTTGGTCTTATCTTCCTCCCTTCTCTTTGTAATGACCTTCCTGGATGATATCCTTGACATCCTCCCACAGCTCATCTCGTCTTCGCTCATTAGGGTTCAAGGCCTCAAACCTCTTTCTGAGATGGTTTTGAAATTCAGGTGGATGGACTCAAGGTCACATTTCCGTTCCCATGGATTTTCCTAAGCTTCAGCTTGAAGTTGCATATGAGTAGTTGGTGGTTTGTTCCACAATCAGCACCTGGTCTAGTTTTCACAGCTGCTATTGACCTTCTCTAATTCTTTCCAATCTGATTCCAATGCATACCATCAGGTGAAATACATTTGTATAGCCTGCACTTATGTTTCTTTTAAAAAGAATAAATTTGTTTGGACAAAATTCTATAATTCTGTCTTCAACTTCATTTTGGTCACCAAGTCCATGTTTTCCAACTACTGATTATATTTCTCTGTTTCCAACTTTTGCATCCCAGTCACCCATTATTATTAACGCATCTTGATTGCATGTTTGATTGATCTCTGAATGCAAAAGTTGGTAGAAATCTTCCATTTCCTCCTCTTTGGCTCTAATTGTTGCTACATGATATACATATGCTGACAAATACACCCAGAAATGAACAACAAGGAGGAAAAAATATTAACAAATGGAACCTTCTGAAGATTAAGTCCCAGTGTGTATTTAAAACTTTTTCCAGAAGGGTGAAAAGAAAATCTACAGAGTAGGGTAAATATTTCAAAATGAAACATAAACACAGATTATACACATGGATTTCACCTTATGGTATGCATAGGAATCAGATCGATTACATCTGTGGAAAGAACCTCTGAAGAAGCTCAATATCAGCTGTGAAAACAAGGCCAGGAGCTGATTGTGGAACAGACCATCAGCTACTCATATGCAAGTTCAAGCTGAAGCTGAGGAAAATTAAACCAAATCCACAGAAACCAAAATATGACTTTTGAGTTCATCCCACCTGAATTTCAGAACCATCTCAGAAACAGGTTTGAGGCCTTGAACACTAATGAGCGAAGACCTAATGAGTTGTGGGAGGATGTCAAATGTATCATCAAGGAAGAGTGCAAATGGGCATTACAAAGACAGAAGAG